>NC_056732.1:1413014258-1413314258 GCF_019279795.1 Protopterus annectens | reverse complement strand
GCATCCCCATGTACAGTGACAGAGCATCCCCTTATATTCAGAGACCGAGCATCCCTTATATTCAGAGTGTGAACATCCCCCTGTATATAGAGGCTAAACATCCCCACATATGCAAAGCCTCAGTATTGCCCTATATACAGAGCCTGAACAACTCCTCTATGTACACCTTGCATATACAGAATCTCAGCATCCCATTATATAGATTCTGAACATCCCCTATTTACATAGCATGAGCATCCCCCCAAACAGACTGTCTGAGCATCACCCCTGTAAACAGGGTCCAAGTATCTCTACTATATGCATAGTCTGATCATCTCCCTATATGCAGGCACTACATATTCCCTCTAGTCACTAGTGGCTTATTTTAACACAAAGCATCTCCATTCAGTAGCTGCCACTTGAGCAGTGCTGCATGCCACAGCCACAGCATGGATTACAGCAGGCTGTTATGGAATAATAAATCAAGGTACTAGAAGGAAACAGAACATGCCAGACACACTTGTAATAGGTGACTCCATAGTCAGGCACACTGACGTCCCGCTCACCAGACTGAACAAGGAAAAGGTTACAGTAAGCTGCTTGTCGGGCCCTAGAATCCGCCACATAACACAAGCACTCAGGTCACTCCAAAGCAAGTACAAATATGACTCAGTCATTGTCCATGCCGGTGTGAACGACCTGAGGCCGGTATGACCCTGACCCTGAGCAGCATCTTACACTCACCAAGAATGATGCCACAGTACAAAGACAAAATGATCAGTTTTAACAATTGGCTTAATTACTGGTGTCATTCTAAGGGGATCCAATGTCTGTCTGCTTGGGATGACATGCTTGACAAGCCATGCTGCTTCGCAAGGGATGGCTTGCACCTGTCACCCCTGGGCTTCCGGATATTGGCCAAGGCTCATTCCACCCCCATAGTGCCCTTTTTAGGCAAGGCTCAAAAGACAAACCTACCTCCCTAGAAAACACAAGTGGAAAAAAACTAAGGGTAATGCTGCTCAATGCCAGAAGTCTAAACCTCAAGATGCATGCTCTCGAAGCCCTCCTCAGTATGGAGAACATCAATGTCTGTGCAGTGACTGAAACCTGGTTCAAGGCTCCTGAGAGCACTCCAGCACTACCAGGTTTTACCTCATATCATGCTTTCCAGCCCCAAAACTTGGACCGAACCACAAAAGGAGGGGGAGTATCCATATTCATCAAAGATACCCACACCTCCAGGTTAGTGGCAACGCACAAAGCATCGGAGACCATCCAGGTGCAACTAACCATAGGCAAAACTGCCCTACAGTTTGTAGCATGCTGCAGACCACCCTCTCAAACTCAGGAAACCCACTCACCCTTCCTGAAGACACTGGAGAGTATAAATGTCTCTCCAAATACCATCATATTGGGAGACTTCAACTACCCAAACATAGACTGGGAACATTACTCAAGCCCCAACACCCTAGCCCAAAGGTTCCTAGAATTCATAAACTCAAATGCAATGGAACAACTAGTCACCATTACCACAAGAGGAGATAATATACTAGACCTGATCATCAAAACATGGGGACAAAATGCTCCACACCAGAAGTATACCCCTCATTGGTGAGATCAGACCATAAATTAATCTCACTGGAAATCCACATCCCGCCCCCACCCCTGCACAAAAGACCACAGTGAAGAACTTCTCAAAAGCCAACTTCACACTTCTTAAGACTGAAGTGGTATCCTTCAAGCCCCCTGGGCCAGTGGAAACCACAACCCACACCACTGAATCCTTTATAAATGCCTTCTACGGGCACCTTCAAGAATGCATGGATCATGCAATCCCAAATAAAACCAAGACCCATTCCCCCAAAGGCAGGCACCCTGTCTGGTGGACCCCAGCCATAAACAAACTTTACAACAGGAGGAGGAAGCTTCTACATGACAGAGCAAAATCCCTAAAAGGGAAGGCATCTCTGATCAGTACTAGCAAAAAACTATGATCACTCATAAAATTATCCAAGGCCAACTTTGAGAGAAAAATCGCAAAAGACACAAAAGACAATCACAAGGCCTTCTTTAGCTATATTAGAAACCTGGGTGGAAACTCCCAGATATGCTCAGAGTTAGTCCAAAATGACACAAAATACACTGAACCCACAGACATTGCCAACATTCTGGCAGACAGGTTCAGTGCAAATTTCTCCTCCCCCCCCCAAAAGGAGAAATATCTATCCCAGCAGAGTGTAGCCTCCCTAACATCTCAGATGCCCAGGTGAGAGCCACCCTCTCCAAAGCTAAAAACACAGCATCAATGGGACCGGACGTGTCCCGGGCTGTGTGCTACATGAACTCCAAGAGGAACTAAACCCACACATAAGGCTGCTGTTTAATCTTAGCCTTACTACAGGATACATACCCAAAGAGTGGCGTACAGCAACAGTGGTCCCACTCCACAAAGGCGGTGCTTCTACGGACCCTGGAAATTACCGCCCCATAAGCTTGATGAGCCTGGTCTGCAAAGCTATGGAAGGGATCATTATGGAACTCATAAACAAAGACATTGGGGACCTACAGACATTGGATCCTACCCAGTTTTGGCTTTGTCAAGGGAAGATCCTGCCTTTTGAACTTGGTCGACTTTTTTGAGACAGTCACTAAGGCCATTGATGAGGTAAGGCAGTTCACACAGCCTACCCTGACCTTGCAAAAGCCTTCGACACAATACCCCACTCGGGCATTATAGACAAACTCACCAGCTTAAATGTAAACCCATATGTCACAAGATGGGTTGCAAACTGGCTCAAGGACAGAACCCACAGGGTCAGAGTTGCTGGAGCCATGTCAGACTCTAAGCCAGTCACAAGCGGTGTCCCACAGGGCTGAGTCCTGGGACCCCTCTTGTTTGGCATTTATTTTTCCGAGGTGCAGGCAAACATAGGAGGATTGTGGCTGACAAAGTTCGCAGATGACTGCAAACTGGGTGCCATAATTGATACTCCAGCGGACACAGGCATCCTTCAGAAAGGCCTCATAGAAACGGATAATTGGTGCCAAAGCCATGGCCTTAAGCTGAATGCCAAAAAATGTATAGTCATACCCTTTGGGAAAAACAAGGTACCCACAAATTACCACATAGGTGGTAATCCATTAAGTACGGAAGAGGTAATCAGGGACCTAGGGACCCAAGTTGACAGTAACCTCTCATTTGATACTCACATTGCCAAAGTGGTTAGGAAGACCTTCTATATTGCCCACCTTATCATGAAGGGATTCACATCTAGATCAAGAGAGGTCATTGTGCCTCTGTACTCTACTCTTATCAGGCCCATGATTGAGTACAATGCCCCATTTGGGATGCATCTTACCCGACACCTGCAGCAGTTGGAAAGACCCCAAAAGTTCCTCACCAAGAGAATAAAAGGTCTCAAACATATGTCATATGCTGCCCGGCTGAAGAAACTCCAGCTCTATTCATTCGCATACCTCCTACTCAGAGGTGATCTATGCCTGACGTACAAGGCCATGTCCAATCCGGAATTAATGGACATGCTCCACCTCAGAAAATCCAAATCCATCAGAGCCACGAGAGCAAATGATTTGAACCTCAACACAGAAATAGGACACAGCTGGAGGGACAGATTCATAACCCAGAGGCTCCCTACACTATGGAACAGAATCCCAGTCCATGTTAGGCAGAGCCCCTCACTAACTCTCTTCAAGAGAAATCTTGACGAGTGGATGGGAGATCGTAGGTTTACCCCGGGGGTCATCTCTGTGTCACTACTAGACAGAGGCACAGTAAACTAAACCCTAAATGGGCATAGTATTCTCATCCTAAGGGGTGGTGAAAGCCACACACACTCTGGCTAGGCTTATAAATGCCCTAGGGCAGATAGCCTAGTACGAAACTATGAACCTATAATAGCTAATGAAGGATGGAAAACGTGGAGAGGTATGTACAGTGCTCTAGGTGGGAATTGGTGGTGCAGCTGACTGGCATCTGGGATGTGTATCTTGTAGGAGAATAGGAACCTTGGACAGATGATTAGGATACTGTGAACAATGACTTGAGAGCTTCAGGAATGGATTACACAAAAGCAGGTGGGAAAGGGGCTAGAAGTAGGATGAGGAAGGAAAATACAGTAAATGTGCTAATCAGGGATGAGTAGGTGGTCAGGGAGATTGTAGGCTGGTTAGAAAAGTAAGGACAGTGAGAGAGAGAAAGAAAGGGGCTGGTAGACAGGTATAAATTAGATAAATTAAATAAAAGAGGATATTAGCAGGAAAGAGCCAGTGGGACCTGGAAATGGAATCATAGAGGCAGAAGCAATATGAGAGATTAATGAAAAGAAAGAAACCAGGCAAGAAATAGATGCAGCTGAAGAAGAGATAAAAGTGGCAGGCAGCAGCAGATTGAAGATGGAAGAAAATAAGAGAATGCAGATGAGAGGGTAACTAAAAATGGGCAACAGAGAAATGCAAGTGGATAGACAGAGAGTAGAAATAGTAGAGAAGGCAATGTTAAGCTGCTGGGAAGACAGAAAGAAAGAAAGAGGTTAGGAAGCAGGAAAGAGAGTAGCAAAAATTGTACTGGATGGCACACCTGGCAGTTAAGAAAGTCGATGAAGCCTAAGAGATACATTAAATGGAACTGCTAATGTAGGAAAAAGGATGGGGAGAAAGTCAAGCACAGTTTATGGAAAATAAGGGCAGAAACAAATGCATGGGATCTGAAGAAGAGTATTAGCTGCAGTATTTTATGGTTCTTTACTGTTGATTGAAGATTTCATCACCGCGCTAATTTGGAGAAGAGGAACCCGGTGGTCATTAACATAGCACCAAGGCTGATGTAGACTGGGCTTGTGAGGAAGTGACTGGATCCTCAGAACACATAAAGAACACATGCTTTTTGTGTACTCATGAGTTCAAATGACTTATTTGGTGGGATAGTGGATGAGGCAGCAGAAACGTTCAGACAGCTATTTCTAAGTGCAGGGAACTGAGAGGTGCAATAAGTGCTGCTTCTGCCTGTGGCCAGCACAGTTACCAAACAGAAAATAACAGACTGTAACTGCTGGCTAATGCAGTGAGACAGAGAGCAGGGTATTGGTCTATGGCAGACTAAAGGAATGTTTGGCACTTGACTGAGCTCCTTGTCTGAATTCAGAAACAATCTCTAGGCTCTGCTGAAGTGCTGCTAATTTGATCATTTTTTTATGATTTTTAATAACAGCTGATGCTTTTCCTTTCATTTTTACAGTTTTATTTATATTTATATTTTATTTATATCACGTTATCGAAAGATGAAAATAGCGAATGCTATTTCATCAGCCCCAAAACATCTAAACATGAAAATATCGAACATTCAATACAGCGAATTTTTTCCCATGGAAAATATTTGCTGCTCCGAAACACATACACACAACACAAGCACATCAAACAAACAGCAACTACACACATACACTTAAATTCCTACTTCTAACGCTACACTAAACTAAACATACACTACTATTTACCCACTTACCTTAACCCAAACCCTAACCCTAAGGTCCGTCACTATCGCACACTCACCTAACCCGCGCCCTAACCCTAACTCACTTAAACTGCCCCTAACCCTAAAGTCTGTCACTATCGCACACACGCCTAATCCTCGCCCTAACCCTAACTCACTTAACCTTCCCCTAACCCTAAAGTACAAACAATTGCACACTTACCTGAACCCACCCCGTAACTTTCCACCACAGCGCTAAGAATAGTGAAGCCACAAAAACGGCCAACCGAATTCTTTCCCGAGGATAGAATTTGCTGTTCTGCAGCTTCGCTATTCTTAGCATTCATTGAATAGTGTTTGATATCAGAACATTCTAAGTTTTAATACTTCAATGTTCTGATATAAAGCCATATAAACACAGTCTTCATTTCAGTCCAGTAGGACCTCCTGAAATCTCTACCTGAGAAGTGAATCCAAATGTCATACCTTCCAATTCACGTAGGAAGGGAAGGGAGAGTCTGAAGGAGAGCCTGAAAAAACATGCACGGGCTGGCAGGAAAGATAAATAAAAGGAAGAGTGTATGAATTAAAAGGGAAGTCTAGCTAATCAGGAACAGGGATGGAGAATATAGCTTTGTAACTCCTGGAGTCTTGGGTAAAAGTTGGCAGAACTAAAGATGGTTTTAGATAATGTGAAAGTTGGTCTAGTAAATATTACAGAGAGTTTGGTCAACAAGGAAAAAGAGTAAGATGTGGTAGCACCAAAGTAAAGGAGCTAAGTCCCAATCTATACAAGTGAGAGGGTCAGGAAAATGAGAAGAAGGAAGGATGAAGAAATGAGGTCAAGGCAGAAGTGGAGGAACCAACTAGAATAAGTATCATGCCAATCGCAGTAGAATGTAAGGATGGAGAAGGCTGTGAGATGGACACTATATACCAGCCTCCTGATTTATGGAGGAAACAAGACGAGTGCTTCCTGCACAGAATAACAGCATGGAAATGGAAATGGAAACAAGAGATATTAATTACAAATTAATTTAATCATCTGGCAGCAGATAGACACATTCCCAGATCCACAGTAGAAAGGGAAGCTGATCTGATAGAAGTTCTGGACGAGAAAGTGTTTATCAATCAGCTGCAAAACTTTAGAAACCAGAGGATCCTTTATGTGTGTATGCAAGCATGTTTTTATTTTATTTATTTATTTGCCTGTTTGTTTTGTTACAAGGGGGCTGGTACAGGACCCTTTTCAGACACAGTTTGGACTAACAAATACGGTCACAATTAAAAAATGAATTTATAGAAAAGTATATGTACACGTACATAGTAGCAGTAACATTTACACACTACAGAAGATAGGTTTGCATAGGATATAAACAAAAACATAGTAATTATGAATGATGTGAACCTGTGAACCTCAGTACTATTAACAAAAGAATATTGTTTGCACAAAAAGAAATTGTACTATTATGAATAAAATAAGAACATCTGCATCAATGGTATAGAGCAGTATTGTGATATAAGCATACCATGTACAGAAAATTACATTATCCCAAATCTTTAATGCAAGTACATTCAAATTCTTCCTTTAAATGTTGTTTTTTTATCCTTGAAGTTATGTATAGAGTTTGTGTCTTGCAGTTAGTTCGTTTGGTAGATGATCTCAGGAGGGAGGAGAATCCTTCTGTGTAATATTAATCAAAATAGGAGCGAGAGAAGTAGAAGTCATTACGTGGCCTGGCACCATGTGGCTTATGGGCAGACGTGGCTTATAAATGCCCAGCTCTCAATGTCCTGTTTGGATATAGCCTAAACAATCTATGACTCTACAAGTAAAGGTGCTACTAGCAAAAGTGAGCATGTTACTACATCTGCTTATAGATTTTAGCAGGAAACCTGTTACTGACTCTGAATCACTGGTATGTACTGCGAGTGCAGATCAGTACTTTCCTGCAGCATTAACAGTAGCAACCAATGCATAGTGTTAGCACAGGCACTACTCCAATCACTCTCCCATACACAATACACACATTCAAACAAACACACACACACACACACACACACACACACACACACACACACACACACACACACACATGCACACACATCTCCTACTTCCCTATCCTGTCTCTTTGTTTTCAGAATATCCCCAGTGGCTCCTTTTTCCTGCCCTGGTAAGTCACAGATGATTGCAGAGAGTCATTAAGGCCTGACATTACAGTGTCATGCTGCATATCCTTCAGTAAATGCATGACAATGCAAAAGCTGTTATACTGATGACTTTCTAAGTTAGTAGGAGGAATAATTAAAATCCATCCCTGATTTTATCCCACCATTAATTTTGGCTTTGTCTTGATTTGTTGTGTATGATGATGAGAGTTATACTTAAAGTTTGCTGTCCCTCTCCGTTGTAAGTCACAAACTGTTGCAGGTATTGAGTAATGCCCCAGATCCACCTTATATGTTAAAAAACAACATATCTCACTCACTTATCAGTTAGTGCAGTGGGTTAATGCTGAGGTTTCCAGTGGCAAAGGTGCCGAGTCCAAAGTCTCACTCCTGCTTGTAGTGTTTCATATTTCTTTTTTACTTTTTTTTTTAACACATTGCAGCTCTCATGTCTAATTGTGGCACATAGGACTAATGTCCTCAGTGGGAAGGTACAGGGTTAGAATCCTTTTAAATGCCTTTAAGGCACATTACTTATAGAATCCCTGGTGTCTAGTGGTTCCCTCCAATCCTCTTTATGTTTAAGTACTGTTAAGGCACAAGACTTAAGAGTTCTTCCTGGAGTCTAGGGGTTCACCCAACCTACATTAGGTATCAGTGCTTTTAAGTCACAATGATAACTGTTATCCCTGGTTGCTAGCGTCCCCCCATCCCACATTTTTGGAGTTATCCCTGGTGGCTAGTATTTCCCCATAACATAAAGTTAGACTTATCACTGGTGGTTAGTGGTCTCCCCCAAGTTGCAAGCTTTGCTAGTTAGTCTAGAGATATGTGAAAGCATGACAGCCACCCCATCCTACACACACACACACACACACACACACACACACACACACACACACACACACACACAAAATTGTGCTGTGATGTAATTTATATAGACTTAATTTCAACATTTGATAGGGTCATACAAAAATGACTGATCAATAAATTAGAACAACTAGGTATTGATATACTTTTGATCAGATGGATAGCTGCATGGCTTACAAACATGACATGGCAGGTATCATACAGCAACTGGGTAGGTGAAATTCTAGGTTACAGTCAGGATGTCTCATAGGACTCTGTCCTAGACCTTACTTGTTTAGGTTGTACTTTTAGGTCTGTCTTTTTTCATCTGAGGAGTTACACTCTGTATGCAGGTGACTTAAAATAAGTAAACTGATTACCTGTATTATAGACAGGGTATGTCTGCAAAATAACTTGACTAAATTGATCATCTGGACACAGGAGAATAATATGTTGATAAATACATCAAAAACTAAGTATATGAGATTTGGGAAACATAAATTATTTATTTATTTATTTTATTTTATTTTTTTACATTTGTTGACCAGGCTAGTCTAGCTGGATACATGTCCATTCTCAGTAGAGGCCTGGGGAGAAAAGCTCCAAGAAATCATACAAAGTTAATAGAAAGTTAATATAGAAGTTATGACTGATATTATAAAAACAACAATTGCTACATAATATGGCACACAGTGACTGAAACTGTAGATTCATTTAAGGACCTGTGTATACGGGTAGAGCCAGCTTTGTTTTTTTTCTAATCATATCATCCAAATGGTGAATGATAGTTGTAGAAATAAATGTTTTATAAAAAACATAAAGTCCACAAAATCAGAAATGATAAAATCATTGTTTGTTAGTTATGTTAGACCCAACTGTAAGTATGGAATAACATTATGGAAACCTTATAAGAAAACTAGGAGGAGTAAATTGCAAAGATTACAGTGGAAAAATACCAAGGGCGTCCAAGGATGTGAATATTTAGGTTATTAACAAAGACTAAAATATCTGAACTTTGTAGAGTTTCATATATATATTTAAGAGGAGATCTTATTCAGGTATATAGGGCATCTGGATTATCAAAAAGTAGTAGAGAATCATCAGATTGTGAGGTGTACTAATTGGATCTCTGTAAGGGTAGTTGATGTATGGAATACACTACCAAATTACATTAAAGCTTTAGATATTTTTAAGAACAACCTGGACACTTATTATGGGTAATAACTGTTTTGATATATTGACAGGTTAGAAGGGTATTATTGCCCGTGCCTGAAATATATTCACATATGTATAAACACACACAAACACACAGACACACAAGCTCATACAGACACACACACACACACACACACACACACACACACACACACACACACACACACACTCTCACAGACACTCTTACACTCATACATTAATTCAATACACGTGTGTACTGTCAGTGTGCATGCACACACACACCCCTAACCTATCTCCTCACTAACACCCTTACTGAGACCTCCCTGGCAGACACGCACTCACACATGTACACACATAAAGCCCCTCAAATACACAAACACACACTCACACACAGTCTAACATTATCTGCCCACTAAACTCCCCAATGCTTACTTGTACTGCAATGGATGAACATGGTCATTTGGCCATGTTATTACCATGAGTGGCCAGGAGTGGCCATGTTATTTAAAGAAGGTGAGCAATTCTCTGAATTACTTGGCAGCAAAAATGCCTTATTACTGACAGTTCCAGGGGAGAGATAATGTCTAGTTAGTATATGCATGTCCCCTGGAATACCTCATTAACATCTAGCACAGCCACAGAGACCACTCACTGTGGTGCTCCATATCTTCATGTTGCAATGCTCTAGTAGGGTTGTTTCTGAATACAAAAAAAGTTACTGCAAGATGTACACATTGTGTATAATGCTTGGTAACTTTTCTGAATTCAGGACTTGGTTGCATTGACTAATGTTGATGTAAAAATGGGAACAGGGGGTAGATGATCGTGATGATGATGATGATGATTAAAGTGAAAATAGCTGGCACGCTGAAGACTAAAAATGCATCTGAATCACTGAGACAAGAGTGTAAGATAAATTATTGATAGGAACTTCTGTGAATTACTAAGCAAAATATCAGGTTTAAACTTGACCAAGGCTCACAGTGTAATATACTTGAAAACAGATTTGAAACATTTAATTAAAATGCCTAGAAAAGAGAGCTGTGTGCACATTGTTAACATATTCAGACCAACATGTAAAAGTATTGTGTGAAAAGCTAATGACATGTAAGTTCTTATAATATTCTAAGTAGTTTGGCTTATGAGAAGCCGGGAGTGGTAGAACAAATTCTTAGTATAAAAGCAAAGATTGACTGTATATAAAAAAAGTTATGAAGCTGCAGAAACTTTGTAGATACTGCACTAAGCTGTGGCAATGATATATTTTTTGGAAATGTTGATTTATTTTCAAGTTTAAGAAGTTTGCCAACAGATTATCACATAAAAATAAATCCTGATGCGATGCCAGTAGTATAACCTCCAAAAAGTACCAACATCCCTCAGGAGTGGAAGTGATTAGGAACTGAAGAGAAAGCTCAATAGTCATTGAGATGCAATGAACACACACACACACACACACACACAGTAAAAATGGGTGAACTGCATAGTTACTCTTGTAAAGCAAAAAATATATATTTATATTAATCTACAAGCTCTGAATAAAGTGGCTGAAAGAGAATATTACCCAATAAGTTCATTTCAGTAATAGTTGCAAACTAGGGATTCTACCAGATAACCCTAAAATAAAAAATCCAAACTGTATGCATTTAGGAAAGTGCAGATTCTTTAGACTTCTATTTGGTATTTCATCAGTAGTAAGGCTATTACAAAGAGTTAACAACCATGTAAGAGTAGGCTTGAAGTGTACTGCAAACATAACT
This sequence comes from Protopterus annectens, assembly GCF_019279795.1. NCBI lineage: Eukaryota > Metazoa > Chordata > Ceratodontiformes > Protopteridae > Protopterus > Protopterus annectens. The sequence continues at coordinate 1,413,302,837 of NC_056732.1, read as the reverse complement.
GATGATCTATTTGTGTGGAGTTAGAGACAAGAAAAGCTTGAAAAGACTGATAGAGCTGCTAACAGAATGAGGCAGTATAATTTTGAGTTAAATAAGAGCAAATGAAAGTATGAGTAACACAGCTGAAATACATGGATTATATTCTGATGTCAGAGGGAATGAAGCCCATTAAGAAAAAGTTTGAGCATTTATGCAAATGCCAAACCCTGTGCATAATCAAATACTGCAGCACTTTCTAGAAAGGGTGTATCTAACAAAATTTTACCTGATATTTCTGAGATATATTTGTCCCTCAGAAAGCTGTTAGAATAAGATATAGTTTGGGACTGGAAAGAGTTTTGAAATGCTCAAGAAAATAGATACACCAGAGCTTAAATACTATGATGTAAATAAACTAAGCTGCATCACAAAGTTTATACCAGTTAGTATGGTAAAAATCTATAACCAATTGTTTATGGGTCAAGAGCATTTACAGATAAACAAAAGAGTTACACTTAAATAGAAAAGGAACTTACATAGTGACAAGTATCTGAAGAACCAAGCAGAAGATGTGTTTTTGCAGACAATACCAGCTCACTCAACCTCATGGGAAGGGCAGCTACTGGGTCCACAGCACTGGCAACAGGTAGCAGTGACTGAATGTATCACCCACTTGTAGTGGTTGTGTTCCCTCATAGTGTGCCATGCAGGGACTTTCCTGATGAACTGGGGAATGTAGCTATGTCTAGGAGCATGTGTTGACCAAGCAACTATGGTTCATTTGCAAGCAACCTAAATTTAAGCCACTCTAATGGACCAGCTAACTGACCTGCTCCCTAATACTTGACTCTCATTCCTGGGGGAGTGGATGATCAGATAGGGCTTCCTATCAGGAACAAATGGGCTGTAGGGCTCTGGCTTTACCTGTCAGCACCTGGCACCAACCACAAATGGGCCAATTTGGTGCAGGTAGTAGAGCAATCAGGCAGGGTTCCTTATACGTAGAAAAATTAAAAAGTAGAAAATTAACTGTTTGCAATAGTGATGGATATGAGAAATTCCATGAAAATGCCTATGCTAAACAAGTTCAGTTAGAAACAGACCACAAAACATTCTAGATGATATTCAGAAACTCTGTATCAGGCACTTCTGAAATTGTACGTCATGTGATTTAACTCATAGATTCATAAAGTTTACAAGACAGAGATTGTACATGGACAATAGCCACATTGTCAATACCCACCTTCATATGGCACCTCCTGCCTCTAGGATAGCAAACAAGTCAGGCCCAGGATGAATTTATAGGTACCCCTCCAATCATCAAGAACTTCCTTAAAGGAAGTCAGGTATCACTCTGTTTTTATATGTTATGGAATATTTTTTCAACGATGGGTAAGTAATCAATAATAAATCTCCAACCTCACTATGCCTTATTTATTTGTTGATGGCGATTCATATCTTTATTTTGGGCAGAGGCATTTGTTTTGTGAATGTGTAGGAAATCAAGGATGTCTGGGTCCTTAACAGCATGGAATGCTAGATATAACTTGAGACATCCCCACTCTGGGCCAGTAATCAAGGAGCCTTAATCTTCACCTCTGGCACTGGAGAGGGACATTCACTTGCAACAAAAATGGATACAGACAGTATTTCCAGATGGTGCTCTCTACATCAAGCACAATTTCCCTTAAAAGCACACAGGGAACACACTCAGTCCAGAGTCTGGATTTCTTTATCTGTCTCCCTCCCCAATAAGACTCTCCACACAACTGTAAGGCTGAGTCCTCAGCTGAGTGCCCAAGCCAAGTTCTCCAGCACTCTCTCTGTGAAACCAGTGCTTCATGTCCCTGCTCCAAGCGGCTGACACACACACACACACTTTGAGATTTGATTTTCACATACACACACACACGCACACACATCTAGGAAAGGCTAGACAGATTTTCTAGCTATGCCCAATTTAGCCCAGACTATAAAGTAGTTGCACTACCAAGAAACTCAAACGAAAACAAACTTATAAAAATATGAAACAAACCGTGAACAAGCAGTTGACAGTCAACAAAAGATATTTATTTATTAAAGCGCTTTTCGTCAGCTCAGTGGGCTGACTTCTTCAGAAACACAGCAACTGACAATGTAAACCATATAAAAAGGTTGGATCAATCAACCCACATCTATCAATTAGCAGCTTAATTCAGATTTAAAGCAGCAACCCCTATGAAAGTTTACAAATGGCTAAATCCTATATTCTTTATAATAATAAAAACAATAAAAACAGAAAGAAGACAGAAAACGTGTACACTTGTTAGTTTGAAACATATATTTTTTGTTATAAACCAATTAGATGTTTCAAAATATATAAAAAAATATAAAAAAACACTATACAAGTGTTATATTTCAATGGCATAAACCAAATCAATAAAGGTTGTTGTATTAAAATAGACACTAAAGTTTGGTTCAGAACAACACACGTCCATGAACCAACCTGAACAAGTGATATCATATTACTAGAAATGTTGTGTAAGTAGATAATATTGAAGCTAAAATCCTAATAAAAAATGAAATACTATAATCTTCTGGTATTAACATAATGGGAATATTATATGTATAATAAGAAATTATATACTATTCCCAGAAATTATGTTATGTTTTTAATAAACTAAACCCTGTGTTAGATTACAAATTTTCATGTCATACATATGGGTAGTAGTATAAAAATTATAACAATATCAGAGCAGTCATCTCTTAAGACTATTCAATTTCAGTATACTTCCAATTGAGCAAGAATCATTCAGTCCAGGGTGGCTATACGCATTCAACTTCACCTGCCATTTTAGTTCTAGTTCCTCCAGTTTCAAATTTCTAGGGCCTCCCCTTGGGTCAATTCTCACATGGTCGATGACCATAAATCTAAGACCATGGTTTGAGTAGCTAGCTATGTGTTTTGCAAGTGCATTCTCAAGTTTCCCTTTCCTAATAGCATACAGGTGTTCGTACATCCTTTCTCGTAATCTTCTTTCGGTTTTACCGATATAGAATGCTGGACAGAATGTACACCTAGCTAAATAGGTAATAAATGTAGAGTTACAGTCAAATTTACTCTTCAACTTGAATTTTAATCCATTCAGACAGAACGAGTTGCCTTCATCTACATATTTACAATAGTTACAATTCAGACATTTATGCATACCAGGACATCTCACTGTAGATGGATTATGCCTTTCTAACAGAGTTTTAATGTTATTCCCTTTCCTATAAACTACCTTAGGTCATTCACCTAGCTTTTCATAGAGCTCGGGTTGCATTTTAAACAAGTCCCAGTTTTTCTTCAATATAGATAGACAAAGGGTACTCGTTGTGCTGAATGTGGTTATAAACGTAACAGTGAAGTTATTTGGTTGTTCACTATTTAATACCATACTCTTCTCATGTCCACAATGGTCCTTTTCCACAAGATATGCAACACTATCCATAATGGGTAATTTAGTGTTAGCTCTCAAAAGTGGCAAGTACACATTATTACGTCTTTTGTCCATTACCACCTGTACTATTGGCTCAAGAAAGGTTTCGGGATAACCCCTATGGAGGAACATTTTCCTTATATCAACACATTCTTTGAGGAAGTCCTCATCCAAAGTGCCATTCTAGAGGCTCTTACCAGCTGCCCTTTTACAACTGATTTCTTCTGGTGGTAAGGGTGGCAGCTGGTATAATGAAGAAAGGTGTTGGAATATGTAGATTTTCTAAAAATATTGGCTATAAACGCATTTAAATTGTAATTTTTACTTAAGCAAATATCCAAGTAAGCAATGGTGTGACAGTGGAATGTGTGAGTAAATTGAAGGAAATCAGTAGTGTTAAAATATTCAATGACTTGATGACCGTCATTCTCACTACCTTTAAATAAAATAAAAATGTCATCCAGAAACCTTGTATAGAACAGGAAAGTATCAGAGAACCTGTTACCTTTGAAAACATACTCTGATTCCCAATAGGCCATTACCAAATTTGCTACACTTCCTCCACAAGGCGAACCCATGGCAAACCCTATTTTTTGCAAAAAGAATTCATTGAGGTACAAGAAATAGTTGTTTGTTAGGACCAAGTCCATAAGGACTGATACTAGGTCAATTTCCCTAGTGGGTGCATTATGTTTCCTAAGCATAAGACCTACCCATTCTAGCGCTACCTCATGGGATATGCTGGTATACAGGTCCTTTACATCAATTGTGAGGAAGTTGTAATTCTTGTCATAACTCAAGGTGTCAATGTTCTTCAAAAAAGTCCAAGAGTCTTTGCAAATTTGGGACTCCTTGGCCAAGTATTTTTGCAGGATGGCATCCAGAACCCTAGCACAAGAGTATGTAGGGGCACTACCACCAGACTACTCTAAGTCTTTTGCAAGGGTACCCAATTATACTGAGTGAAATTAATATTAATACAAATGATAATTTTGACAAAACAGCCAGGCTTTCAGGAGTAGCCACAGTGTCACCAGTAGATAAAAGTACTCTCAAAGGTTAAAGTATTCTCTAAAGGACCAGCCACAATTCTTCTTCTTCTTCTTTTGGCTTTTTCCCAGTTAGGGGTTGCCACAGCAGATCACCTGTCCGCTCATGATTGGCAGTGGAGTTTTACGGTGTCGAGTTGCCAGCCCGGCGCCCAACCTTCCACTGAAGGCACACACATGCACACACTCACACCTAGGGCCAATTTGGCATGTCCAATCCACCTACAGCATGTCTTTGGAATGTGGGAGGAAACTGGAGCACCCGGAGGAAACCCACGTGACCACAGGAAGGATATGCAGTCTCCGCACAGAAGGCACCCCAGCAGAGGATCGAACCGGAGAACCTCTTGCTGTGAGGCGACAATGCTAACCACTGCACCACCATGGCCGCCCACCAGCCACAGTATATTTAATTATAAATAATAAAAGAACATGAACATGCTAAATATCTATTTGCAATAAACACCAGTGTTTCTAACACAGGAAATATTAAAAATAACACAGGAGGACAGGTTCACAATGTTACAGAAAAACAATACTTATCTAATCTCACTATATTTTCCTGACTGATCTAAAAAATATTATCTCCTGGTTATTTACTAGAGCAAGACAAGATAAAGTAGTAGATAGATCCTTCTTTGTCAGGTTACAAAAACAAAGTGTTCTGAGACTTCAGTCTCACCTAGTATTAAACATTATTTTTAGTGATGGATTAGAGAATGACATTCCATACATCTGGTCATCTTTCATTCAAGCCTTCATTGCTAGAAATTGTCAGAATTTACCACATATGTGTCAATAATACACACACACACACACACACACACACACACACACACACACACACTCACAGAGCCTTGCTAAGATCTGCTGCAGCTCCTGGAAGTCATAAAACAATTTCAAACCTCCACCCTTCCAGAGTAGTAATTATTTCACCCCAGTGACAATGTAGAAAGCTTCCTAGTACAGACTTTTTGTCTCTGGCTGCATTGACAACTGTAAGATATCTTTATGGCCTAGGCCCAGTAATTTAATTCTCTTGAGTCAGTTAGATTGAGATTAACCTCTTCTCTTCCAGTATCCTCTGTTAAAACCTATACATTTAAACAGCTGCAATAATACACGTGTATTTCTTTTTTCTGTCCAGCATGGCACATTGTTGGTACATTTTTAACACAAGTAGCTTTGCAAATGCATTTTTCAATACAAGCAGCTGTACAAATTGGTTTGATATATAAATGACATATAATTCTTTACAAAATTCCAACTAGCTGTGCTGGCATATGTTACACATCCACTGCTCTACTTCTCCTGGCATAGCTAGCAATACCTCACATCATCACATAACTCACTGTACAGGGATCTTTAAGAGACAGTGTATAGGGATATAGCTTTAAACTTGTTTTGGTAGCTGAGAGTCTTTAGTCCAGTGATATTTTTAGACAGGAACCTCTGAGGTCCTTATAGCTACATGATATGTTTGTATAAATATATAATAAAAGGGGAACTATATTTTATAATTGTTTTGATCAGAGCAGAAGACTATAGGAAAGATAATTGCCTAAATAAAACACTTTACTTGGGCTAGATAGACGTAGATCCTGAGTACTGTTGCTACATGTTGGTCAAAGGATGGGAAGTTGTCTGTGAAGGTGCCAAGCTCTCTGGTGACCATGTCAGTATGGAGTGGGGTGTTGCCTATATATAAGCTACTGTCAAGAGTCATCTGACAAAAGCGACAATACTACACTTCTTTGCATTCATTAAAGCCCACTAATGCATATGGATTAGCCTTTGCTGTAGTACCATGGTATCAGATACTAAGCAAACAGCAATAATCACCTTGCAGTCATTCAAAATGTTAGTTGGCCACATATCTATGTTAATGGTTTGATGAGCCAAGAAGTAACAGCCAAACAGAAGGGGTTGCAATACTGAGCCCCAAGGAGCACCACTGGTCACTGTTTTGCTTTCTGAGGTGGCACCTACTACTTTTTCAATGTAGATTCTATTTGATGGCTAGTTTTCTACCCATCTTACAACATAAAGGTGCACATGTTGACCTTTAAGCTGATTTAAAATTCCAGCATGGGGAATAGTGTTAAGGGCTAGATTCAGATACACTTTGTGAACTGAATGGTCACTCTCTGTAGTTTCAGTGACTTTCACAAAGAAGTTTTCTAAATTAAGTAAATATTATTCTTTCTCTGATAAAACCATATTGCATACCATATTGGTCTACAGCAATAGGATTACTATAATGAAACTTTTATAATCAGATATGGTATGTCCCACGGCTTTGCAAATTAGGGTTTTAGGTTGATGGGTCTATAGTTTTTGAGGTCTGAGGTGGGATCCCCTTTATGGTTTAGCATAACTATAGCCATTTTCCATACCTCAGGAACACATCCTATGACTATGTTTAAGTTGAACGGTATTAGGAGGGGTTCACAGAGGACATGTTTGTCACTGTTGATTAAGAAAACAAGTACATTGTCTAGAAGCTGACACAGAGGGTCAAGGCTGAGAGTTTGATTCTCCCTGGCCTCATTTGCCTTACTGCGTGACACTGAGCAATTCACTTAACCAGCATTCCTTCCATGCCACCCCTAAAAAGGGACTGTGTGTATGCCCATTGGATCTACCTGGTTAACAAAATGGGTATTGTCATTATTATTATTATTATTATTATTATTATTACTATTACTATTATTATTATACGGGCATTATTATTATTATTATTATTATTATTATTATTAAATGGGCATTATTATTATTATTATTATTATTATTATTATTATTATTATTATTATTATTATTATTATTATTAATATTATTATATTATCACCATCATCATTATTATTATAGTTATTCGTGCTATTGCTATTATTATTACTATTTTATTGTCAAGACCCACAGAGGTGGCATTTTTAGCTTTAAAGAGTAAAGTTAGGGCATATTCCATAAGAATCATGAGAAGGAGGAAGATAATTGAAAATTTGTGGAATTGCAGTGACTGCTTTTGGTGTGAAGTTAGTACTAAATGTATCTGCAAGTATATTAACCATTGCTTAAGGCTGATAAGGGTAATACCATTATGGCTTAATTCAAAACATTGAACTTAAAGAAGGTTTTATGATTATTCTTGGTTTTAGATGTTAATTTTAATTTATGTGTCATTTTTCTTAAAACCTTTATTAAACTAATACTTATGAAATAGGTATACATACATTGATAGAAAAGAAAACAACCTATATTAGCATTTTTTGATTTACATAGATTATACATTACTTATGTTTCCTTTCTTTCTTTAAAACAATTGTCTTTCAGTCTAACATTATATACATTTCTCAACTGATCATCTTTTTAGTAACTTCAGCTCAAAAGCTGCTTCAGGTTCCATTTCTTTCCAGAGCATAACATGGGTACAGTAGCTGGAGAAAAAAAGAATTCCAATTGTTTATTAATATACCATCAAAGTACAGAATTACAGAATGCAGCAGAAGTGTAGCTAGGGTGGGGGCAAAGGGGGCAAGCCACCCTGGGCACTACATGTTATGGGGTGTGATCACGCCTCACATAAGCTTGACAGCATAACAGCGACCTGGCACACTTCCATAGGACAGAAGGGAGGAGCACCAGATCAAAGTAAGGGCCTTTTTTCTTTTTTTTCCTCCTCAACTTATTGTTGAGGGGCACAAGATTGGGAAGTAGCACTGCTCCCTAGATGAGCCAGCTATGGTTTTGGAATGCAGGATAAAGTAATAATATATACAAAACAGAGACTAAAAAGGTCTTTGAAGTAAACAAAGAAATTAACTATAACAATAAATCAAGTATCTCAATAACCTTTCTTACAGAATTTAAAATAACAATGCATTGATCAATATAGGCCTCCTTCAGTTTACTGAAGTGTATAAATTGGGAAGTTTACCATAAACAGTTTTACTGTTCCTCAACACTCAGTAGACTGTCTGAATATATTTTACTGACACTAATCTAATGTTTTTACCCCCAAGTCCATATTCTCCACATATACTACCTCCAAGGTTACAACAATTCAATAAAAAAAGGTATTTATTTTTTTTTATAAGTTTACAAGTTGGTATGACCTCAGAAGAAGTATATTTAAAGAACAAGGTTGTGGGGGACTCCCTGTATAGTGGTGTAAAATAGTGTTGTTGTTCTTGGTGACCACTGTGGTCATTTGGGCTTTGGTATTATGTGACTAGAAAGTTGGGCTTCAACAAACTCTGCTTTAAAATAATCAAGTAAACCCATCAATATCACATAAAGTAAATAATTTCCATTTGCAAAGTAATCAAATCAAACCAACACTGCCCGCAAACCAAAATGGCATTAAACAAAGGAACTAATACCATTCATAAGTCTAGTTTGTTTTTGAACCAAGTTGACTTCCACCTAAACTTTTTTGCATGTAAGTTTAGGGCATAATTGCAACAAAACATTAACCTGATAGGTATGTGTATCCCCACTGGACAGTGACAACTCACAGCAGATTTAAGTTAATCTGTTAGGACATTTATTAGGCTACTGTCTTAGAATTGTACACTGCCTTTAAAAATAGCCCAGGAAATAGGCCATCTGATTTATTAAATGGATTCGTTGTAACAGTGGTATGCTATAGTTAACAAAGAAGATATGTCTATTTAGTACTGAGTGAAGATAGATTTGAACTTTCCACCCCCAGAATGCAAGCAGCAAACAACTGGCAAAGTAGTCAATGCATGTTTGTACCATGTACCCCAAAAAGAGTAATAAAATACAATTGTTTTCACAAGCATGCTCACATTTCTGGCACCTGTTCTGACTGGAATTACTACATATTCTTTGTTCTAATCTTGGTTCTTTAGTAGAGTTTCATAGTAGATTCCACAAACAAGGGTTTTCATTAATGTAGTTGTTAATTCCCTAACAATCTGACAACATTCAGGTAATCTACACAGTTAACTATGTTTCCAAAAATGTTTTCATATTTTCTTTTTCTCATCATCATCATCTTTCGGCTGTTCCCGTTAGGGGTCGCCACAGCGGATCATCTGTTTCCATTTCTTCCTGTCCTCTGCATCTTGCTCTGTCACACCAACCACCTGCATGTCCTCTCTCACCACATCCATAAACCTTATCTTAGGCCTACCTCTTTTTCTGTTACCTGGTAGCTTCATCCTTAGCATCTTTTTCCCAATATACTCAGCATCCCTCCTCAGCACATGTCCAAACAAACATAATCTTGCCTCTCTGGTTTTGTGTCCAAACCTTCCAACCTGGGCTGACCCTCTAATATACTTATTCCTAATGCTGTCCACTCTCGTCACACCCAGTGCAAATCTTAACATCTTTAACTCTGCCACATCCAGCTGAAACTCCTGCCTTTTTGTCAATGCCACTGTCTCCAACCCATATAACATAGTTGGTCTCATTACCCTCTTGTAGACTTTCCCTTTCACTCTTACTGGTACTCGTCTGTCACAAATCATTCCTGACACTCTTCTCCACCCACTCCATCCTGCCTGTACTCTCTTCTTCACCTCTCTTTCACACTCACCATTACTCTGAACTATTGATCCCAAGTATTTAAACTCATCTACCTTCACCACCTCTACTCCTTGCATCCTCACCAGTCCTCTATGCTCCCTCTCATTCATGCACATATATTCTGTCTTAGTCCTGCTGACCTTCACTCCTCTTCTCTCTAGAGCATATCTCCATCTCTCCAGGGTCTCCTCCACCTGTTCCCTACTGTCACTACAGATCACAATGTCATCTGCAAACATCATAGTCCACGGGGACTCCTGTCTGATCTTGTCTGTCAACCTGTCCATCACCACTGCAAATAAGAAAGGGCTCAGAGCTGATCCTTGATGTAATCCTACCTCCACCTTAACTGCATCCGTCACTCCCACCGCAGACCTCACCGCTGTCACACTACCCTCATACATATCCTGTGCCACTCTTACATACTTCTCTGACACTCCCGACTTCCTCATACAATACCACAACTCCTCTCTATTTCATATTTCATATTTATATTTCATATTTATATTTCATATTCATATTTCTTTCATGTTTTCTTTTTCTATGCAACTTTAATCTTTCTGCAAGTTATTACAGTCTCTAAATTCATATAATTTTTGCAAACTAGTTACAATTTTATTTGAATATTTCACATATGGTCTAAATAAAGGGTTATTGACATGTGATACTAGACTGGGTGAATTGTTGGGTGACAGATGTCGTTTCTCATTTCGTAAAGGTAAAAATCTTGCTGCATTTTTTAACCATTTCAAACATGGGCAATCTCCCAATACCAAATAAATTCAAACCACTTTATCAGGTGCATCCCTAACTGGTTGCCATCCTTGTGGCCATTGTATCCATTGTTCCAGGCTATTAAAAGCCAGTCAGAACACCCCTCAAGTCTTTGACATTAGATTTTTTGCCAATTGTACTTCCAATTGGGTGATTTATTTGGCTAATTGTAGCTGCCCAGCCTTTTACATAGATCAAACTTCCAGACCTTTGAAATTTAGGATATCAGAACATCTCAGTGAGATAAAACACCACAAAAAACTAATGCCCTTTATAAGCACACCCTGTCATATAAAAATGCATATTTCAGTTTTACTATTATTGATAAAATGATGAGACCCAGGAATAACAAATTGGGTTGGCATGATTTGTTGAATACTATGGAGAAAAAATGGATTGCTAAGTTAGGAGGTCTCTTTAAACCAGGACATAATGAGCATCTTTTTCTATTTCTTTTTGTATTTAAGTATTTCTTTATTTGTCACTTTTTTACACTGATGAAGGCTTTGTATTGATTCAGCCGAAACCCGTTAATCTTTTAAAGAATACTTTTATTAAAGTATTATCTGGTGCCATTGTATGCTGGTCTCTTTATGTTTTTTTGGAATGCTTTTCTTATTTTGGGACCTTGCAGCTGCCGTACTCGCAGAGTTTTTGTAGTCTAAATAAAGGGTTTGCCTATGTTTTTCTGCTTCTATGGTTTCTGTCAATGACAGAGAAATGCTAGTTTGTCTTTCCCTAAAAACCATGCTGTGCTAAAAAGAGGACACTATGCTATACTTCTGAACACTGTGTCAGCTAGTCAAGGTTAAAGTGGCTTTATGTGTTTCAAAGATGTGTGGGAGTAGAGCGGGAGGCTTATAGTTTGAGGAGTTCATGATACTCTGACCACATATCAAAAATAATTTTGCACTGGAGAGGGATTAAAAGAAATATGAGAGGGGGAAGGCCAGATTGGGAAAAGTGATGCTAAGTTCTAAATGCCCTAAAGTGAAAGTGCCAGACATTAGCTCTTAGGGTTCCTTCATTAAGAACTTACTAAGCAGTTTGCTTACCTGGTGAACATAGATTCTGTGACAGTAAAAGTTGGGGTAGTACTTGGGTTGTTAAGGGCCAGTGGGATAAAAGAAAGAAATCAGGAGTGGAAGAGTTGCATCAGCATCCAAGGCCTACAGCAGTCTGCATTAACAGTAAGGTTGACCAGGTGTGTGCATCTATTTGTTATTAGAATAACATGCTTTCAAAACTCGTTACAGTATTTCAGAACAAAATCTTGTCTCTTAAAAAGAAAAACTTGATTGCTTTTATTTCCTCCTGGCACTTCTTTCTAAAAGTATGTAGACGGGCAGTTTGATAAAAATTTACTCTAAATCTGATGCCAAGTGTCTTCTGTGTGTGTGTGTGTGTGTGTGTGTGTGTGTGTGTGTGTGTGTGTGTGTGTGTGTGTGTGTGTGTGTGTGTGTGTGTGTGTGTGTGCGTATGTGTGTGTGTGTGTGTGTGTGTGTGTGTGTGTGTGTGTGTGTGTGTGTGTGTGTGTGTGTGTGTGTGTGCGTGTGTGTAGCATGCTTTTCACATAAAGAATAGAATGTGTAACATATGGTAATATTAGCATTTCTGAATTCACATCTATCAATCCAGTCTCTGAGCCCCTCTGAGAATTGATATGGCTACTTAAGATGGCATAAACGTTTGAAGGAAGCAGACATGACAGTTCTTAATTTCAGTAAGAGAACCATGTGACTAGGCATGGCATCATTTTCTTGTGCTAGCTCCTCATCACAAGCCAGCAGTAAATGAAGCTCGCCACATGCCTTCCACTGCTGTCCCCAGCAGCTCATTTTAAAAGAAAATTAGTCACATATATTTAAGTGCCATGCATTATATTCTTGGTTGCTGTTCCAGAAGCAACAGCAATAAAAAAGTAATTTTCAGTCAGGCAATACTACCTCTGAGCAGCTATATTGGAGATGTACATTGTAAGCAGAAATTTAGCAGTCATAAGTCTTTTCTAGCTGCAAGCTGCACTGTGTTCGACAGATACTAAAAAAAAAAAGAATGAACTCAGAAGAGCATTCAATATGTCCAGCTAAATCCCTATGCTCTTATCTTTCCATTAAGAGCTATGGGGTGCCCGTCAGTGTGCTAAAGGCAGTGAAGGAGATCATGCGTGTTTCTATCTAGCAGTCTTAAGTGAATGAATGAATGAATGAATGAATGAATGAATGAATGTATATTACTGTATATAACCCCCTCCGATGCTTGCTTTATATTTTTCTTGACATTTCTTCTTGCTTGTACTGCATTGTTTTAGCAAAAAGAGAAAATCTACTAAATATGAATAAACTAATATAGTCAATGACCAGGCACATCCCACTATTTTAAAAAAAAGCAGAACTGGACTTTTTAATCAGCTTTGCTCGCATTCTGAGGAAAATGATTTATGGTCATATTGATTGTTCTTTCCCCATGTCTAAGACTGTGTGATTTTTCAAACAAGAAATGATATTTAAAAAAGAATATACCCATTAGAGGTTAATTAACAATGAAGATAAAGCAATATACATTTCAGGAGTATGCATGCACTTGGCTGAAACCCCCAAATCATGCAGCAAAACCTGATCTAGAGGTATAACTTGTCAAATACCATAGATTTCAACCTAGATAAAATATTCTCCATTTCCTAGCCTTTACCCAAATAAGAATGAAATACACTGGTGTCTGACAGATTTTAAAGACACTGCAAACGCAGAAATAATTGTATTTCTTTGTCTCCAGATACCATGTCAGCAGTTGCCCAGCAGGTGTGTAGGACAGAATTTCTGTAAGAACATGCAGGCCTAACCACTTTATTTGGTTTCGGGGTTGTGAGGAACCAGTACCTGTCAGTACTCGCACAACTTCAGACTGTTTCTCTGCCTTCTACACACTGACCCAGTGCAGTGACTGACATAAGATAAGCTTCCACCCCTAGTAACCATGAACTGGGTAATGGAAAATGTTTCTCTTATATAATGGAGCTATTTAAAAATACAAAAAATTAATCTCAGTGTAACTCCTGATTATAATACTAATTTCACTTTTGACAGCTATATAATATTTTAGCTGTTTGCAGTTTTGATTTTGCAAATGGGATGTTTAATTTTATATATTCCAAGCAAAAAAAGTTCTTATTCGATTTCAAATTCTTGCAGGTGGTGATTTATTATTTATTAGCTTAAGGGTATGTGCATTGCAATTGTGCACTTAGAGTTACTACTTAAGTTATTTCTACCATACAAATACTTAATAGTTGGTAAGAATAAATTGTAATTTTATTTTTGATACAATGGTGTAATCTATGTAAGTGTAGCTAGCATTACCATAAAGACAGGAAAGGGAGTGCTGGTACTGGAAAGATACAATAGCCTAGAGTTCTACATAGCCTTCCAAGCACATTGGTTTCTTGCAGAATGTCAACATGTTTCCAGGGAATATATAAGTGCTGACTGTCCATTTAAAGGAAATAACTTTTCATGTTTTAATGTGTCATATGCTTTGTTATGTCGGATCAGCAATAAAGTTGGTAGACAAGAGTACTAGGATTAATTAAACCTCAACTAACTTATCTACCCTTGCCTTAGTTAACACAAGCATTCCCAAGAATATCTCCCATTTGGGCATTCTATCTAACAAGTTTAAAGACTATCACCCCATTCCTACTCACTGGTTATTTAGAATACAAGCCACCTCATCTGCTCATTCCATGGGCAGGATTCACGAAGCCTCCGTGTAAGAGATACATGGCTTACACGGAGGCTGCAGTTAAACGGTGTGACGTCAGCATGTCATGCATATGCATGAGGTCATGCTGAATCACACCTAAGGCTAACACGGTCCGTGGAAGACAGTAGGGGGCGTGTCCGTAGGCCGAGCCCTGCAAGCGGACACGCCCCCAGAAGAGTAAAAGTGCCCAAAGTAAACACCCACGACAGAGGCCATGGAAATGTGAATAAACACAACACAACACATGCCCCCACAGACTATGAACATAAAATATATAAATTAACATGTTATATATTTTTTTAAATTGTAAAGATGTTTGCCTGTGAGTGCGCTTTGCTGGTGTGCCCATAGCTTAGCCACAGTTAGCAGTCAGTGGAAAAGCATATAAGAACTAAATATGCAAAGTAAGCCAAGAAGCAACAGTGTAGCGGTAGAGACGTCGGCTGAAGAGCAGGCAGTCATGGTTCGAGCCCCCGCAACATCAATTTTTATTTTTAGTAAAATAAGCATGAAACAAGTCCCTGACAAATATGTACACATATAAAATTATATTTTATGTAAAATGTAATGAAATAGTCCATTTATTTTGAAGAAATGTGAGATAACAAAACAATAAAACATGCAAGATGTGCCTATAGCCGAGCTACAGTTTAACAAGGTGAGTGCATCTGCCCATAGGTGAGCAGTGGTTTAACAGGTGTAAAATGAGTGCCCATGGGTGAGCAGTGGTTTAACACGCTGAAACTGTGTGCCCCTAGCTGAGCTGAGCGTAATATGCATGCTAACAGCCAAATGAAGTGTAAACCAGCGTACCCCGTTTGCGCGGAGCTGCGCATCGCGCCAACAATCTAACCGACGGGCAACGTTGAGCAAGCTGTATCAAAACTGCCTTTACACAGACACACCCCCTAGCCTGTCTAGACAGTCATAAAAAATAAAAAGCAGTGGCCAAGTTCGAACCCAGGATACTATGCACCATAGTCAAGGTACTGAACCACTAAGTCATGACAGCAGTACCTAGAAATGCAGTAATAGCAAATATATAGGAATTAATACAAAGTGGAGCATGACAAAGCAGGTTTTGTGAAGTTGATACAATTCCAAAATGGCCAATCACAGATATGTGTGGGAAAAACGGCATATATAAGCCCCATAGGCGGGAATACACAGCATAAACGATCGTAGAACTAACTTGCAGCCAGAATGTCAAGAGTAGGTGAGGGTAGTTGCTTTCGAGCACAGAGGTAGGGCATGGAGGAGTCCAGATACATGGTCTGGCTCCTAGTCCACAATCATGAGGCCCAACTCATGCAGGGCCAGGTCCTGTGGGGAGTATATAGGGCTGAGGCATGGGACCGGTTGGCTCATGATCTCACCAGTGCCACAGGGATTCCAAGGACTGGTGAGCAGGTCCATCACCACCATGCAGACCTGAAGAGACGTAAGCAGGACCAATTGAACCTTTGGATCCAGGAGGCCCGGCAAATGCCCAACGCCCCACTACTGAGTAAGTTGCATTTAATTATGTATGTAAGAAATTAAACTAGCTGATATTATGGAGATGTGTATTCCAATATTACTTCATTTATATTACAGCTGCAGGTGTCCATTCTGTGAACCGCAGAGCCTATGGCGATAGGCTGGTGCGGTTGCGCCACCAGGCAGGTCAGTAATCCACTCCAAGTAACTGTAAAGAAATATAAAAGTATGACAGTTAGCAAAAGAGTGCAGTGTAGTCACTAAGTAATAAAATGTGCAAGTAACAGTGTAAGAGTGTTTGCAAGTATTGCTTGATTACAAAAGTGTGTTGCAGTCTGTAATCCAAACAGAAAAATGAAAATGTCTGAAATAAAGTCTGAAATAAAGATGCCCCACATGTAATAAAATAGTACACAACCTGCAGCAGGCTGAAAAGTACAGCTGCAGAAGATGAGCAAATCACGTGTGAAATATATCCATGTTGAAATACTGAAACATGACAGAAGTGAGACTGCTGGAAAGGATTGTAATAACTACAGGTAAAACATGTCAATAAAGCCTAGAAGTAAGTACCATCCTGAATAGTAAAATGAAAACAAGTGAGAGAGTGTGAGAAAGAGTTATGAATCCACCAATAAAGTAGTAATAACCCCTGAATAAAGTATACTGCAGGCAGTACAGACTGAAATGAATGTAACAAGTAGAACCAAACTGCGAAATGTGTTCAAAGTGTTGCTGCAGCTGGAATGTGTATCCCAAAATCTGGATATGTTGCTCTCAGTCTGCAATATGCAGATAGTATGATTGTTTGAAATATCAAACATCCACAGTTGTCTATAGCTATATAAAGCAAATGTAGCAGGATGATGTAGCTGAACAAAGCCAGATATGAACGTGTATGAAGAACAATAAAATGTATATTGATGTAGCAGTAACAGTCCTATCACCAAATTGAAGTAGTTATCATATAGGAAACTGTAGTTAGAACAGTAGTGTGTATATATCTGCAGCTATTAGAAATGTACAGCATATGTATTGGTATTCGAAGGTGTTAATATTATTTTGTTCACTCCACCCTATAACCACATATAACCCATTCCACGTGAAATTGGTATGTGCAATCACAATTAACACCCCTGGACATTTGTCCTGTTGGGTCATAAATATTTGCATGTACGTTGATGCATCTGCCCTGTTCATACATCTAAACCTGATGGCCTGTTGCCATTAATCAATCCTGCATGTTGTTGGACTGTGTATTGCTGTTCAAATTATGCATGTGTTATGCTCGCTGTTCAATGGTGTGAATATCTGGGTGTTTGGTTAATGGGAATACTAATGCATGCTGTTACAACTAATTGCGAATGGTATTGTATGTTACTAACCCAAACTGTCATGACATAATGCAAAACATAGGGGCGACAGGGAAGGCGGGTTCCAGCGGACCCACCTCTCCCACCTCAGCTGGCGAGTGCACCTGGCACTAGTGCCCAGTCTGGACCCTCCTCTGGTGGCCCTGTGCCACCTGCGGGTGGAAGCGCTGCAGGGGATGGGGCCCATCCCCCCTCTGCAAGTGTGGCCGGAGGAGAACCACCACTCACCCTCAGTAGCGTCCGGACTGTGGTGCGTAGGGAGATCCGGGACTCTGTTCTTGGGCCCCTACACCAGCTTGAGGCACAGGTGGCACAACTTACGGGCATGCCTGTTGCCCGGCCTACACAGCCCCCAGCACAGCCCTGTCCTGGGCAGTGAAGGAGCAGTGGCAACTGCCCCTGTGTGGGGATATCAGTTCCACTGTTGCCATCTGTGGGCTAATGGGCTCTGGATATCCAAACATCGTCCCCATCAATTGTGTAACCCCCCACACATGTCATACACCGCCCCTGTATGCATCTTGTTTGTTTTGTCTGTTGACCTACCCAACCTACCTCCCCAACTATACCGACTTCCTTCACCTGACATACCACTCTCACCTGACAAAAAAAAAAAAGGGCACTCTGTACCCACAAAAAAATTACGCCCCATACATAGCTGCCCATTCCGCACACATGTCTGCTGGACATGGAAACTATCAATTACAATTGGCTGTACAACAAGTATTATTGTTGTCCTGACACCTCTCTCATGGGTGGAAGGTTTCAAATGTCACACCAAATTACATACATATGCACAGCTGTTGCTGATGAAGAAATGGGCAGCTATGGGCCTTACCTACATCCCTCCTGCAAAACCCAAGCTTGTTTCCCTACTGTCTTACCCTCTTTGTGGCCCCTTTTTCACCACTTTCCTGTCTCCCCATTTTCATTTCTTTCAAAGAAAATAGCGCTTGTGTACGCCAGAGTAAGCACTGTTAAGCAGTTGTAGGTGGGTGTGCGCGGAGCTGAATGCCAGTGCGCATGCGGGAGCTTCGCGCAAACCAGCGCTAACCCGGTTACAACTGCTTAAAAGTGCCTTAGTCACTCTGATTGACAGGTCCTGTAGTCAGTTCAAAAGCAAAATAAAATCCCACTGTCAGTCCCGAACCCAGGACTTTAGAAACAGTAGTCTGCATGACCTACCACTAAGCCATGACTCTTATATAAGAACATTGTGCTAAAATAAATATATCATGTAATAGTAGGAATGAATGTAAAGGGAATATAGGATGTGTAGTACACAAAGCATGTCATTCATACTTACTGTCAGAACTAGTGGATTTCCATAATAGTAGTGTGTGAACAGAAACAGCCATGCTAGTTGGTAGCTAGTAGGTAATAATGTCAGTTAATGTACATATATAAATGTATGTATATTTACATATATATACATATATATATATATATATATATATATATATATATATATATATAGTTGTAGGTGTCAGTGTGCATACACACTTACAACAGGAAACAGGAGAGAGGAATGGAGAAATGTGAATCTACAACACAGCCTGAATCATGAGAGAGATACTAACCTTTACACTCACAGAACAGTGTCCACAGCATACCAGCATGGTCCCCGCCCTTACAATCTGAAAGGGCAACGCCTATCTCACATACTCTTTTATAGCACTGTCCTGAAATCACAGTGAGAACTGCAATCAGTGCACAACTGGCTGCATGCAATTAGCAAATGCTGGCTTACAATTGGTGCAGAGGCCATCACATGGAATTATGCAGATACCTACAAAAGCATCCTGTACTCACACTCCACACATGCAATACATTCATTGCACTGTCTGGAGGCAGACAGAGAGAGAGAGAGAGAGAGAGACAGAGAGAGAGAGAGAGAGAGAGAAAAAAAATAACAACACAAACAACTACACACGGTACACAAACTGAGTTGAAGCTGTCAGCAGTGACAGTACCAAGCTGTGCCAGCAGCAGCAGGAAGCTGTAGTAGCGAACGCATAAACAGCTGCGACAAACACAGGTAATGTAAAGTAACAGGTTAATAGTCTGCATACTGTGAACCCTCCATATGTGTCATAGGTCTGTATCTATAGGTATGTCCATGTGATATGTTGTGTGCAAGTAGTTCCACCAAAAGGGGATGACTATACATTACATGTCATTCAGTGTTAGGCCATGATCCTGGCAGCAGTTTTCCGTTGCAGTGAGGCCTGTCTGTAGGATGTGTGTGTCAGCTGGTGTAATGACTATGGCGCTTAGTTAGCAGTCATCTGGGAACTTTGTCATCCATAAACCACACGTTTGCTTTTACATCTGAGAAATAAATGCCAAACAAGAGGGGTCCTAGGACAGAGGCCTGTGGGATACCACATGTGACTGGCATTGAGTCTGACATGGCTCCTACAATATCGATATTATGGATTCTGTATGTCAACCAGTGTGCAACCCATCATTTGACATATGTAGTAACGTGTAAGCTAATGAGCTTGTCTATGATGCCTGAGTGGAGTACTGTGTTGAAGGCCTTAGGCAAGTCCAGGTAGGCTGTATGGATTGCGTTGCCCTCATCAATGGCTGTAGTGACTGCTTTGAAAGGTCAACCAGGTTCAAAAGGCAGGATCAGCCCATCACAAAGGCAAGCTGGCCGGGAACAAGTGTCTGCAGGTACCCAATATCGCTGTATATGCGTCCCATACTGAATCATTCCATAGCTTTGCAGACCAGGCTGGTTAAGCTTATGGTGTGGTAGTTCCCAGGGTCAGTAGAGGTGCCTCCTTAGTGGAGTGGGACCACTGTTGCTGTATGCCAGTGTTCAGGAACATATCCTGTAGTATGGCCAAGGTTAAATATCAGTCTTATATGCGATTGTATGTCCTCTTGGAGTTCACGTAGCACACATCCAGGGATACCATCAGGTCACATTGATGCTGTGTGTTCTGCTTTGCTGAGGGCGGCCCTCACCTGGACATGTGAGATGATAGGGAGGTTACATTCAGCTGTGATAAGTATTTCTAAGTGTGGGGGAGAAGGAGGGGGTATACGTGCACTGAACCTGTCTGCAAGAATGTTGCCAATATCTGTGTGTTCGGTGAATGTTAAGTAGGTGTGTATTAACTCAGAGCATATCTGAGGCATTTTGTCCATATTTGTAACATAACTGAAGAAGGCCTTGTGGTTATCTATAGTGTTCGTGGCCATTTCCCTCCCAGAGTAGGCCGTGGATGTTGTTATGAGAGACCGTAGCTTATTACCAGTGCTGACCACAGATGCCTTCCCTTAATGTGAATCTGCTCTGTCCTGCAGTAGCCTCCTTCTATCGTTATACAATCTGCCTTTGGCTGGGGTCCACCGGACAGGATGCCTAACCTTTGTGCATAGGGTCTGGGTTAGAAATGTGTGTGCATGTTCCATGCAATCTTTGGGATGTCTGTGGGAAGCATTTGCAAAGGGGTCAGCAGTGTGGGTTGTGGCTTCCACTGGCTCAGTGGGCTGCATGGATACCATCTCAGTCCTAACAAGTGAATAACTGTCTAATCACATACATATCAAAGTAGTCTACTGTGCTGGTGGTGGTGGGATATGTATATCCAGGCTGAGTAACTTGTGTCCAGATCACACTAGTGGATGGCGTTCCGCATACAGTACCTTGGTATGAACCCCCAGAGTGAGGTTATGCATTGGACCCATCGCAGTGTGCTGACCGATGGGGCATGCTACTATGTTGTATGGAATGTGGTAGGTATTGTTGCACAGGTGTTGGCTGAGCACTGATATCTGGCCATGTACTTGTGTATCCACCAAGAGACACACACATGCTACATATGGGAGTAGTAGTATATCACTACAGTTGAGTATCATGTATAGTATGTGTGCCATATATTGCTGACATAGTCTGCTGATATCCTGTTTGTGTTCTCTTCCAGAGACATGGTGCGTCAGCGTACTCCCGCCTACTCTGCAGCAGAAGATGAGGAGATACACCAGAGCCTGGTGCGGGATTATGACATACTGTTTTCCTGCACCAGCCAGAATCAGCAGGAGAGGGCTGCACTGTGGCAAGACCTTGTCCATAGGGTAAATGACATTGGCACGCATAATAGGACATATGAGCAGGTACAACATCACTGCAGTGATTTAATCAGAAATGTCCGTCAACGTGCATCAGATATCCACAGGCAACAGGTTGCCACAGGAGGTGGGGCGGTCACACATCCCCCCCTCACCAGACTGGAGGGGCTACTCCTAAGTGTTGTGGCTCCAGCCCCAGAACAGCAACAGCAATACACCTGCATCATGATGGAGGCTGGATCCACACAGCAGCACGACATGGAGCGTGCAGGTAATATGCCATATGTACACTTGACTGTTCTGTACACTGTTAGTTTATGCATGTGTAAGGTGTGTCCATGGTATGTAGCTGTCAACATAGTATGTAATTGTGCAGGTGCGATATTGGCAATATCAGCAGCTGACGTGTGAAAGGCAACTGGTGTACTACTGCACTGTATCATATGCAGTATCAATGGCACAGTTGTGCCCACTGACATTAATCTCCTCATTTCTGCAGGTCCCTCCGGTGTTACAGCAAGGCAGGTCATCCATGCTGGTGAGTGTGTTTTAACAATACCTATAATAGTCCTGATAGTGCTAGTAATACTAGTGTAACTCAGTAGTGCTCTGTATGTATACTGCGGGGTGTGCATGTGTCCACGTGTGCATGTGTGCCTGTGTCCACGTGTGCATGTGTGCATGTGTGCCTGTGTCCACGTGTGCATGTGTGCATGTGTGCATGTGTACACGTGTCCACATGTGCATGTGTCCACGTGTGCATGTGTGCATGTGTGCCTGTGTCCATGTGTGCATGTGTGCAAGTGTGCATGTGTGCACGTGTGCATGTGTGCCTGTGTCCATGTGTGCATGTGTGCATGTGTGCATGTGCCCATGTGTGCATGTGTGCATAAGTGCATCACTGGTAACATTGTGTAGACACTGTAAACTGTGTTTCCTGTCTTCCTCCCACAGGTTCTGGTGCTGCTCTGGTGTCCTGCAGCAGGGAACCTGAATCTGGTGCCACAGGTACTGATAATGATGATATCTGTGTAATGGCACAGGAAGGTGTGTCAGGGTCTGTCATTGGTCAGCCAATTGACAGTACACAGCTGTCAACCCCATCATTGCACACAGTCAACCTGCCAGTACATCCTATGTCACCATTGTCCCTAGGTGATGGACAGGATACAGTGGGCATTGACCAGGGTAATGTGGTATCTGTGGCACATGCTTCCCCACACAGCAGCCGTGGGCAGTGTCCTGCAATGGTACCACACAGACAGTTGCCCATGGGTTCTCGTGGGAGCATCCATGGGCGTACTGCCTCTGGCAGACATGCCCAAAGAGGTCTGTCAACCTCAGCTATGTTTTGGGCTGTCATGCAGGCACAGTCGCATATGGAAAGGTACACCAGACAGGGTCTGAGGGAGCTGAGAGCATGTTGCACAGCCATGACTGACAGTATGCGTGACATCGCGGATGCTATCCATAATTTCACCGATGTCATAGACAGACGTTGTGGGGGCATATTACAGCAGTTCCACAACCACATGTTCATGAGCCAGGGCAATGGTGGGCGGTTGCGGCATTGACGTGGCCGTATGCCAGCAACAGCAGCAGCTGGCAGTCGGCACGGATGACAACAGGCCTGCGGACGCCCCCATAGTGCCAGCAGCAGCCCCAGCAATGCTGGGTCTGTGCTGTCATCGGAACACCCCAGAAGACCACGTGCACGTGGCTCTGGACAGTCCCAACAGGGACCTGTGTCCAGTCAACACACTCCCGCTTCTGATGACAGTACCCAGTCTGGCTTAGTACCGGATACAGTCCATAGCACCCCTGCCAGGCACAGGTACCGTGTTCGTGCCCACAGACACTGATCTGTATGACCTGCCAGGTGCAGTCTGTGGCTGTCCACAAACTCCTGTATATGGCAGCCATGAGGTGGAACTGTGTGCATGCACACATGCAAAATGTTAACACCTAGGGCTACCACATACATGCACACACTGCACCAACAGTGCCCCACCCTGTAGTGCTGTCCCTCACCAACACACATACACACACATGTCAATTGGTGGTATCAGTGGCAGACTCAGGCCTACCTAATTCACACCCTGTGCATATGATGAAACTGTGCCACCTACTGCAATCTCCAACATCAGTGCAGGAACAGGTAAACATGTTGCTGATGCACAGGGTGACTACATAGAAGTGTATTAGTAGTATCATGTTGGTAACAGTACAGTGTGCTGATATGACTGTGTGTGTATATCCCAGCATGCCTGATGCAGTAACCGTATGACTGTCCTGAATTGTTATCTACACCCATAGTACGTACCAAAGTGTAACAGCTGCACATTATTGCATAGCGGTGGTAAGGATGTCAACAGATAGCCACATACATGGGTAGCACAGGGGGGAAGCTAATGCAAGTAGTGATACGCAATGATGGACATGTACAGTAATGGTGGCAAGTTGCCCACAATGACTATGCAATGTGGATGTTTGCGCATGTTGATATGTGTGCAGTACCAATGTAATCCAAATCACAATTAATTATGACATAATATCAGTTCTACCATGGACATCTGAGCTGTGCATTCCTGGGTACATGTTGATAGTGCCTACATATTTGCACTGTTACCTACTGTTAGTGTTACCCCTTCTTTGTTGTACAATGGACTACTTCCAGCCCTGCTTACTGTAGCTTTGTTTGCATACCAGTGCTATGAAATCAGTAGCAGTACACCCACACATACACACCTTCAGTATGTTGTTCCCCATTGGCCCTATGTGTTGGTAATCACCATGGCAATCACACTACTATGGTAGCATGTGCAAAGGTAACCTGTGAATCACCTCTATGGTCCAGTTGTGGTTTATGTGAGTCATGTGGCAATGTCACAGCTGCCACATGTATGCAGTCAACCCTCACCCCTGGCCAGGAACGTACAACACATATGTGGGATGCCACCACATAGCCAATCTGGGTAATGAGCACTCTGAACCCAGTAATGCCATACCCTGTCAGGTGGCATGACATACTACAGTGACTACAATACCAGTCTGACATAGACCCACACTGACAGCAATCTGAACACACTGGGGCATACTTGGAGACTCAGAATAGCATCCTGCCTGAGCATCACACACCTCCGCAGCTGGCACACAGGCATATGTTACGTCGGTACAGAGCACATGCCACACATGGCACACACATCCCGTGTGCCACATACTCACAGCCTGTAGGGCTACACAACACACCTGCTACAGATGTGTCAGGTACCTCTCTTGGCCACTGCAGTGGGTCCCGCTCAACAGGCTGTACATGGTGAAGGTCACAGTGATATGCCTGTGGGGCACTATGGTCCACCACAAAACACATGCATACAGGTCAGTCAGAGGCATGGACACATATGACTCAGTCATTGACCATGCCACTATGGATGACCTGAGACATACCTCCCTGGACTACATGATAGGGAACATAGAAGGGATCTCTCAGCATGTGGCATGGGCCAGTATGAGCCTGATCGTGGTTGCCATCATACCCTCACCAGGTATGCTACCACTATATGTAGGAAGGGTGTTCTATGTCTACATTCTGCTCAATCTCCAATGTCATTCATAGGGTATCCACTGGCTGTCAACTTGTGCTTACATGCTAGGGAAGCCACAATGATTTGCGAGGGGCAGCTTGCACGTGACACCCATGGGCCATTGTATATTGGTGAAGCCCTTTGATACACACATAGTGCCTTTTGCTGCAGGACACGGATTACATAGCCACCTCTGCGGTTATCACACAGGATAGGACACTAACTGTGATGCTACATAACACCAGCAGTGTACACCGCAAGATGCATGCACTGGACACTGTCCTCAGCACGGTGAACTGCAATGTCTGTGCAGTGCCAGAGTCCTGATTCATGGCTCACAGGTGCAACCCATCACTGCCAGGTTATACCTCATACCATGCCTGTCGTCCCCTACACATGTAACACACATGGACAGGGGGGGTGGTATCCCAAGGCACCACAGATACACACACCTCCAGGTTGTTGGCACAGCACAAAGCATCAGGGCCTATTCATGTACAGCTAACAGTGTGTTGGACTGCCTTCTGGTTCATAGTCTGGCACACACAACCCTCCCATACACAGGAAATCCACCTATCCTCCATAACAACACTGGCAATATGACAGTCTCAAGAAATGTCTTTATATGGCTGGACTGCATCCAGCCAAACATTGTGCGTGAGCATTACTGTAGCTACAACACACTAGCTGAAAGGTTCCCAGCATGTGGTCACTGAATTGCACTGGAATAACATGTTACCACTCCCACAACAGGTGGGAACATGCAGCACCTGTTCATCGACTACATGTAGACTATATGGCCCAGACCAGATGTGTATCCCCTGCTGTAGGTATTTTACCATATACAACCCACACTGTATAGACACATACCACGTGCGGCCCCTGCACAGTAAGACACAGTCATATTGTTATGCATTGTGAATACCATTTATCCACTCGAGGCACATGTCAGACATGGTAACTACTGCAGGTCAAATGTATTTATGTGTATGTGTCACACACATACATCATGTGTGCATTGCCATTGCTGGTTTAGGCAATGGCATGCATTGTTATGCACAAAGACCCACACAAGGTCATAATGTGTGACACAACCACACGTGGCAGTTGTGGGTTTCCAAAACATACCTATCTGTACTCTGACAATGGTAATAGACCCAGTAGCAGAGCGCACTATTGGCATTACTGGCCAAGTAGCCCTGTGTGGCTGTGCTGATAGTGTGGTGACATCCCCTGTGTTTACTGGGGGAATATGCAGCATCTGGTATATTGTAGTATTTGCCAAAAGGATCTGTTCTCTCACACTTGCAATTACACACACCCTACTACCCCCACACACACAATTGCAGGATTCATACCCCTGCCTAACTATGTCACGACACGTGAGAAAGACGCATTAGCGAAGCGCACTATTCGGATTACTAGGAGGTTCCTCTTCTCTGGCTGTACTTATAGGGTGCTGACATCATCAGTGTTTGGAAAGGGTAATGTGCATCATGTAGTGTGATCTCCTGATTGCCAAAAAGCACATGTTTTTCATACAGAATTGCACACACACAAACTCCCCACATCCAAACACATGCACACTTGCAAGTTTCAAACTCCTACCTAACTATATTATGACACTTGAGAGAGATGCATTAGCAGAGTGCGCTATTCGAATTACTGGGAGGTTTCCCTTCTCTTGCTGTACTTATAGGGTGCTGACATCATCTGTGCTTAGATAGGGGAATGTGCATCCTGTATAGTGCTTTCACAGTTGCCAAAAGGGACATCTCCCTCACACAGACTTACACACACACTAACCCCCCTCCACACACACTGGGCAGTTGCAGGATTCAAACCCCTACCTAACTATGTTATGACACTCATGACAGATGCATTAGCAGAGCGCGCTATTCGAATTAATGGGAGATTTCCCTTCTCCTGTTGTACTTATAGGGTGCTGACATCATCCGTGCTTAGATAGGGGAATGTGCATCCTGTAGAGTGCTTTCACAGTTGCCAAAAGGGACATCTCACTCACACAGACTTGCACACACATCAATCCCATTTACCCACACACACACACACACACACACACACACTCTGAGCATTTGCATGGTTCGAACTCCTACCTACCTATATTATGACACTTAAGGGAGACGCATTAGCAGAGCGAGCTAACCGAATTACTGGGCATCTGGTCTGCACCTGCAGTATTTATAGGGTGCTGACATCTTTATTTCTACAGAGGTATGTACATCTAGTACTACCTGTCAGGTGGGGGATAGCATATATATGCATTTGCAGCCACCTACGTCAGGGTCAGATATGCACATCGCACTGGCAGGTTATGTTCTATACCATGCTTTGTGACCACAGGACCTGTAACACACAACACAACCAGTCCAGAACACCACTCCCACATCCAGGACACACACTTTGCTTCCCTGGGAACAGTGCTGGGATATGCAGGTGTTCACATACACCATTCCAGTTGTTAACATCAGGTACAGGCATATTGTGTGTGGGAACTACTCAGGCCTCTACCACTTTACCCTACAGCCACTACAATTTGTGGGTCCATGTGCTATGGCAGAACCACTCACCACAGCCACATGGGGGAATACATATTGCACCTGTCCATCTGCAACATGGGTACTCACTGTTCCACACCAGAGGTAGACCACCATTGTTGATATGTGACCATACCCATCTTTCCCTGGACATCCATCTCCCATCCCCACCCCCAGACAAGGTTGTTACTGCAAACAAACTGTATTTAGCACAAGCAGACTCTACACTTGTGAAGACTGGGGTGGACAACTTCAAAGGACCCATGCTGGGGGACTATACTGACCACTCTGCATAATCCTTGACAATTGCATTCTATGAGCATGTGTAAGGTTTGCATTGATCATACTATCCCACATATACCCATGACTGCTCCACAACAAGACACCTGTCAGGTGTACACCAGCCATATATGAGCCGTCCAACAGACAGAGTGAGCTAATACATTGCAGAGCTGTAGCCCACAGAGGGAGGACATCTGTGAACAGTATCGGCATGACACTTCATTCCCACATAATCATCACAACACAGTGTTGACAGTGGAATTGTCCAGACAATGCAGATAGGGCTCCCCTCAGTCTGTTATTGACGCCCACTTACTGTTAGAGGTCCTCAGCAACCCTCTTCCAGCACACACCAACAACATGGCTGTGGCTTAGCACATTCAAACCCTGGGATCTCCACTGTGCCCCTGCTTGATAGAGGCACTGCTCACTAGCCTCACACGTTGCCTTATGTGACCTACTTTACAGTGGCACAGTAGCCTACTGTACTGGGGATGCAGATGCCAAGCACACTCTGGCTAAGCTGTCATTCCCTAGGGCAACAAGCCTAGTATTGACCTTTACACCCATATGTTCAATTGTCAGATGCACAATATTTGTTGTGCTGTTAGACTGTTTGCAGGTCTTTATTGCCATAGCATTCCCTGTTCCTATGAACAACTTGTGTATCTGTGGAAGATGTTTGAATATGAGGGCGATCCACTATATCACTTATGTCTCTGTAGTCATTTACTGTGTGCACTGGGCAGATTGCTGTGTTGTGGTTGGTTCCTGGAATGACACGTATAAATATCAGATACGTGTGGCCAACTGCTAAACGGAGATATGGCCTAAGTGTGTGAGCATGCCCAGTTCAGCCTTTCCATGGCATGTTGTCTGACATATGCCTCATTTATCAAAGTGTGCGAGCATGCCCAGTGTGAGCTTTCCATATGTTGAACTCTGAAGTCAACCACATATTTGGGTGTGTGTGAACTTCAACAATATCTCACGTTTATGGTTGTGTGTTGGGTGTCATGTTGTGTACTAACTGGCCAACTGCTTCGTGTCTGCCAGAACAGGGATTATACTGTGCCTGCAGGGATTGCATGGGATACTTTGCATACAGTTGTCAACATCCTTTCATAATGACCTAACACTGTAGTACCGTATAGTGTACTGGTTTAGTACTTTCACTGTGGTGGACAGTATCCTGGGCTTTAGTCCTATCACTGCTTGACATCTTCATAGTGAGCACAACAGACTGTGTAGGGGCCAGTTGTGCACATATGACCATGTTGCATTATGTTCAGATATGGACTACCTACACCAGGCTTGTCCAACATTGGTAGTGTATTCCACAACATAGGTGGACATTGGCAAACACTAGCTATGTTCCCTAGGCCATTTCTGATGCTAGTCACAGAGTGTGTTTGTCCTTCGACACACATTGTAACTGGAGTTTGCCATGACATATGTCATGGTTAGTATACTGTGCCTCTGTCTACCTCTGACATAACAGTGATACCCAGGGTTAACCTACCATCTCCCATCCACTCATCGGGATTCCTCTTGAGGGGTGTCAATAGGTGACTCTCTGGCTAACCTGTACTGGGAGTTTACTCAAGAGTGGGGGTGCCTTCTGTGTTATGGATCATTCTGTACAGCTTGTCCTATGTATGTCAGTGCTGGGGTTCAGGTCTCTCGTGCATAGCTCACTGCCATTCAGATTGTACAAGGTGCGGCATGTTCATTGATTCCAGCTTGGACATGGCTTCATACATCAGGCACAGCTTGCCTCTGGGTGGGCAGTATGGCAGTGTGTGGAGCTTCAGTTTGCAGGCAACACATGGCATCTGTTCATGCTCTTTGCTACTCCTGGTGTGGTACTGTTGTGGACTTTACAGTTGATGGAGGTGTCTGCTGAGGTATATCCCACAGGGACTATTGTAGTCAATTGTGACGCTGATGAAGGATGACTTCAGAGCCACAGTGACCTCCCCTTATCTACGTCTGACAACCTTCATGATTGGGTGGGTATATGGTATGTTTCTGCAAACACTACAGCAACATGTTTGTCCAGTGCAGGATATCTATCACCTTGTGTCCCCAGGTCTCTCATTACATGTTAGGTACGTAATGGGTTAACACCTCTGTGGTAATTTGTGGGCACTTACTGTATATCCACGGTGGTTGTCTGTACACAGTTCTGCAATTAGCTTGCTGACATGGCTATGGCTCCAGTTGTCTGTTTCTAGGTGGCCCTTTTGTGGGTTGCTTGTGTCAGCTGGGGGTCGGATATGGTGGGCTGTTTGTACTCCTCTGCATACATGTTCAGTCACAGTACTTCCATGTTGGCCTGTACCTATGGGACATATATACAGAACGGGGGGGGGGGGTCCCAGGACCAAGACTTGTGGGATGCCACTCATATCTGCTTTGTAGTCTGACATGGATGCAGCATGTCTGACCATGTCAGTTCTGTCCTTGGTCTGGTTTGCAACCCCTCTATTGACATAGGGGTTTATATTTAAGCTGGTGAACATATCCATACTGAACTCGTAGGGTATTGTCTGGAAGCATATGCACGGTCCAGCTACGCTGTGTGGACCACATTGCCCTCATCAATGACCTCAATGACTGTTTCAAATGGGTCAAACATGTTTAGGGGCAGGATCTGCAGTTATGACAGCCACACTGTGTAGGGTCTGGTGTCAGTAGGTCCACGATAGCTTTATGTCTGCGGTACATACTGATCCTTTCCATAGCTGTGCAGACCAAGCTTGTCAGGATCCTGGGGTGGTAGTTTGCAGTATCCATTCAGGCAACACCTTTGTTGTGAAGGACCACTGTTGTTGTACACTGCTCTTTGGGTACATATCCTGTGGTAAGGCTGACATTGGGCAGTAGTGTGATTTGGCATTCCATTATTCTTGGAGTCCATGTTGGCCTCAGCCCAGGACACCATCACATACCTTTGCTGCTGTGTGTTTTGCTTTGCAGATGATGGCTGTTACCTCAGCATCTGCAATGTCAGGAGACCAGCAGTCTGCTGGGATAGATATTTTGCATTCTGGGGGGGGGGGGTTGCACTGAACCTGTCAGGTTGTATGTTGGCAATATGTGTGTGTGTTTGGTATGTTGTTTATAATATCTGTGTGATTGAGCATATCTGTGAATTCCCAACATGGTTCCTACCATCAGTTAAGTAAGCCTTGTGATTATCCTTAGTGTCCTGTACAATTTGTATCTTCGTAGGTTCATGGGTTCATACTAGGCTATCCACCCTAGGGCATTAGTAAGCCAAGCCAGAGTGTGTGTGTCTTTAAGCCCCTTGCTATGTGACTATTATGGCCATTTATGATTTTTTTTACTGTGCCTCTGTCTGGACATGACACAGTGAAGACCCCCAGTGTACATGTACGATCATCCATCCACTTGGCAATATTCCTGTTGAGGGGTGTCAGTGAGGGACTCTGCCTAACATGGATTGGGATCCTGTTTCTGGGTGTGGGGAGCCTCTGGGTTATGTATCTGTCCCTCCAGCACATCCTATTTCATTATGTGTTGAGGCTGACATCTGTCACTCTTACAGCTCCAATGGCTTTGATTTCCTGTGGTGGAGCATGTCCATTACTCCTGTGTTGGACATGGCCTTGTACAACAGACATACAATGCCTCTGTGTAGGCAGTCTGTGACTGCATTCAGCTGGGGTGTCTACAGCCAGGCAGCATATGACATATATTTGACACCCTTTATCCTCTTGGTGGGGTACCTTTGAGGTCTTCCTAACCGCTGCAGGTGTCAGGTACGGTACATCCCATATGAGTCATTGTACTAGTTTATGGGTCTGATAAGGGAACAGTACAGGGGCACAGTGACCTCTGTTGATGTAGATGTGAATCCTTTCATGATACGATGTCCAATATAGACAGTCTTCCTAGCCACATTGGCATTGTGTCACATGACAGGTTACTGTCGACTTGTGTCCCTAGGTCCCTGATTACTCCTTGCATACATAATGGTTTACCACCTATGTGGTAATTTGTGAGTACCTTGTCTGGTATTTGGTGGGACATTCATACTGTCCAGTGTCTTCAGGATGTCTGGGTGGGGTTCTTGTGTGTGAGAGTGTGGTCTGTCGCATGCTACAGACTGTACAGCAGTTTTGACTACACTTAGGTGCACATGGGTGGTCTCCGCTGCTTTGTGCATTGTAAGTTACCTGGCCGTATGGGTGTCTGTGCTGCATATGGATGGGTACTCACCCTCCTTTGATGTTTTGGTCCAGGTGTTGGGGCCATAACACATGATATGTGGTATAACCTGGTAGTGCTGGTGTGCTATCAGTAGGCTTGCAGCAGGCTTCTGTCACTGCACAGACATCGATGTTCTCCATACTGGGAAGTGCCTCAGGGGCATGCATATTGCAGTTTACACATCTGGCATTGGTCAGCATTACCCTTATGTTTCTTACCACTTATGTTTTCTTGGGTGGTGGTTAAGTCTTTTTGGCCTTGCCTACGTATGGCTCTATGGAGGTGGCAAAGGCCTTATCCAGTATCCAGATGCCCAGGGGTAACAGGTGCAAGCCATCCCTGGAACAGCAGCATGGCTTGTCATGCATGACATCTTAAGCAGACAGACATTAGACCCTCTTGGACTGACAGCTGTAACTGTGCCACCTGTTAAAGCTGATCATTCTGTGTTTGTACTGTGGCATCATTCTTAGTGAGGGTTGGATGCTGCAAACGGCCAGTGTCATACCGGCCTGGAGTACATACTCAGAGAGCTCATCCATGTCTCTTTTCATGTAGTCCAGGAAGGTACATCTCAGGTCAGTCACACCAGCATGGACAATGAGTGCATCATATTTCTGCTTGCTTTGGGGTGACCTGACCTGCGTACTTGTGTTATGTGGCATATTGTGGCAGCCTACAGGCAGATTACTGTACCCTTTCCCTTGTTCAGTCTGGTGAGTGGGACAGCAGTGTGTCTGCCTATACAGACACCTATTACAACT
The DNA here is from genome assembly GCF_019279795.1 of Protopterus annectens. Taxonomy (NCBI): domain Eukaryota; kingdom Metazoa; phylum Chordata; order Ceratodontiformes; family Protopteridae; genus Protopterus; species Protopterus annectens. Next base: position 1,413,269,891 of record NC_056732.1, on the reverse strand, counting down.
GTATCAGGCATGTTGTTCCTCCTTCTGGCCTGTAACTGTTTGGCACACCAGCTTTGTGTACTATGTGTTGCATGTGCTATGTTTGGAGGTTGTGGTTGCTTGGGATCTGCTTTGGAGGCTTCTGTTGGTGTGGTGTGTTTGTAATTAGGGCCTCCTAGAATGTTTTTCTGTGTTTATGTGTTTGGTTTACAGTTGTGATAGGTCTATGTGGGACTGGGTTTGTGGTGTATGTGGTTACCTTCTCTTCCTAACTAGTTTTGACAGTACTGAGTTGGGGGAGCTCAGCCTCCGGTTTGGATAAATGGTTGCATCTCTCACATATATTTGTATTTATTGGGGGGAGTTGTGGGTTGTCTGTGTACTTGGGGCAGGTGTCACATTGCCTCTGGATTCACAGATTCTACTTGTTGTGGCTGGCCTTAGTGGATTGTATGTGTGGCCATATTTTATTGCCATACTACTGATCAGTGATTACTTCCCTTTTTATGTTTGCTCTATCATGTAGTAGCTTCCTCATTCTCTTGCATGGTTTGGTAATGGCTGGAGTCCAGCATGCCAGATGCCTGCGTGTATGGCATTGTGTCTTGTTGCTATTTCTGATTGCATACTCCAAGCATTCCTGGCTGTGTTCATGGAATGCCTGTATAACATGTTCTGCGGTGTGTCCCATATTCTGCACTTGCACAGGGCCTTTCGTGGATTCCGCATCGGTTTGGAGGGGTGCAACCTATGCTTTACACATGTTTTTCACTGTGGTTTTCTGGCCAGGGACTGTGGTCAGGATGTGTATATCCAGTGTGATTACTCTATGGTCTGGTCTTACCAGTGAGGGATACACTTCTCATCTTGCCATCCAGTACACATGTTGCTGATTATCACATCCAGTATGCTTAGCCCTCTTGTGGGAGTGGTACGTTGTTCCTGGGCATTTTGGTTCATGGATTCTGGGAACTTTTCTCCTACTGTGTTGGTGCTAGTATAATGCTCCCAGTTTATGTCTGGGTATTTTCAGTCAAGCAATATAATGTGGTTTGGGGGGCTTGATATATTCATGTATTCCAACATAGGCCAGGTGCAGTTCCTGGTATTAGGACAGTAGTCTGCAGCAGGCTATATACTGGGAGGCGGTTTTAGCCATTGGTATTTGACCATGGCTAATCCATGCTGCTTCTTGTTGCGGTACCAACATGGGGGTGTGGTTATCCTTGACATTTATTGCTAGTCACCCTCCTTTTGTAGCTTGTTCCATGTTTTGCGGCTGTACAGCACAGTATGAGGTGTAACCTGGTAGTGTTAGGCTGCTGATGTGAGCCTTGACCCAGTTTTCTATTACAGGACTGATATCAACATTCTCCATACTGTGTGCATTTACACTGCATGCATCTTGCTGTTTAGACTTCTGGCATTGGGTAGCATTACATCTAGGTTCCTATCCCTTGTGGTACCTATGAAGGTGGGTTTGTGTTTTGAGACTTACCTATTCAGGGCATGCTGTGGGTACTGACAGCCTTTGCCAGTATCCATGGGGCCTGGACTGATAGGTGCACACACCCCTAGCAGGTGGTGCATCATGTCATGCTCCGCATGTCTTCCCAGGCTGAAACACATTGGCTCCCCTTTGACTAACTGCATTACTTCAGCCAGTTATTGCAATTGATCATCCCATCATCATTTTGTGGCTTCATGCTTGGTGAGGGTGGATGTTAGTCAGGGTCCTCAGGTGTGCATATAGTACATGGTGTTACATTACTTAACACATGGCATTCATGCCTCAGGTGGTGCTGCAGGGCTGCCTCTGTCGGATGCGCATATTACACTCCCTGTGCATGTTTGTGAGCAGGTCATGTCATTTTAGGCATCCCTGTTATTATTTGAGTGAGTCAGAGGGGGTATCATTCCCAGAGTTCCTACTGAGCCAGTGTATGTGATATGCATTGCCTCTTTGCCAAGGCCAGGGCATACTGGGCACGCCTCCTTCTGCCTACTGGGGCAGGCTCAGGTTGTTCCTCCTCCGAGTCACGCTCTGCCTGTGATGGCCTTGGCAATGGTGGGGGACTGTTTGGCCCAGCCCTATGCTGGTCCTGCTGCAGCTGTTTTCACAAGATCATATTATGTAGCATAGCACATACCATGACAATTTGGGTACATGTAGTTGGTGAGTACTGCAAGGCTCCACCAGATATGTCCAGACACCGGAACCATGACTTGAGCAGCCCAAACACACGCTCTATTACATTACGTGTTTGTGCGTGTGCCTCATTATGGCATTCCTGTTCAGGTGTGTGTGCGTTTCTGATGGGTGTCATCAGCCATGGCTCCAGTGCATAACCTGCATCCCCCACTAGGTGTCCATGTGGGATGTCCCCATTGGCAAATGTCTGGTACAGCTGTGTCAAATGCCAGATGTGGGAATCATGGTAGCTCCCAGGCAGCCAGCACACACATTCATTATTATGCCCTGGGCATCACACACGACCTGGCAGTTGATGGAGGGGAAGCCCTTGCAGTTAATGTAGGCCCTACCCCGCTCACCGGCTGGTGCTTTGATGCGTATGTGCGTGCAGTCTATTGCACCCACTACCTCAGGGTATTCCGCTATTTGCTGGAAGAGACACATATTGCTGGCCAATACCTCATGGGCATTGGGGAAATATACATGATCACTGACATGTGCTGACATGGCATCCAGGAACTGGTGCAGTACCCTGGAGGCTGATGCCTGTGATATCCCCATCATATCACCAGTTGGTCTTTGGAAGGTACCTGTTGCTAGTATTCTTAGGCCAACACATACCTTGGTTTCCACTGGGATGGGTTCCCCTCTGTTGGTTCTGTGTGTGAGGCGTGGCCTGCACAGCTCAACTATTTGCTGCAGGAGCTCTCTGTCCACTCTATAGCGCTCTACTATCTCCAGCTCATGTAACCCGTGGTAGGTGACCCTGGGCCTGTACACTCATCTCCGTCTCCTCACTGTGGGTTGTCTGGCACCATCTGCATTGTCACCACCCTCAGCAAGTTGCCTATGTCTCATTATGACAGCTATGGCAGCCCCTAACATTTCTGCTCTGAGTTCAGCTTTTTCAGTTTTCACTTCTAATAGCTTACTCCTGTCTTGCAGTGTCTCTTGAGAGAAACATCCTGCACTGCTGTTTGCAGAGTTTTAAGTGCTGGGCTGGGCTACTATTCTGCCTGTGTAATTGCCTGCTTCTAATTGTTTTCACCTGCTAGCTCCAGCAGTATTCCCTGCTAGCTTCCTACTAATTCTGTTGCTTCCTTTTTCCTTTCTGTTTCCTCAGGGGGGAGCAGCGTGCATACCAGCAGAAACGCTCTCACAGTGGCTTACACGCGCGCACACATGCTTACACAGTTCAGGATCTGCCTATTTGGGTTAAAACACGCACACCAGCGCAAACAGTCTTACAAGTCTGCCAACAGGCTCCCACATGCTCAGTCTGCCCTACACATGCGCACACTAGCGTAAACAGTCTTCAAAGTCTACCAGCACGCTCCCACATGCTCAGTCTGCCTTACATGCACGCACACTGCCCTACTCGCGCTTCATGGTGCGACGCAATGCGCGCCCAGCAAGAAACTTTGGTGTAAGTAACAGTGTACACCTTCCATTTCTTGACTTTCCCATGCTTATCTTGTGGCACTCCTCTTTCCCTGATCTGTGTCTGACATCTGTCATGTTACACTGACCTCCAATGAACTGCATTTCTTTCTACCATTCCCCCCTGTGATGTCACCTATCTCCTACTCTTTTCCTCCCCTTATGTATCTCTTACACTACTCAGACTGTGCTCATTTGCTATGTGACTGTGGGATTCAGTATCCTAACCCTCATTTACATGAGATTGCCTACTAATGCTTAGTTACATGTCTTAGACTCAGCTTCCCCCCTTAGCAACCACTACACGGTGGCCATGTTGTTTTTGGTCTACTGGTCCCTGCATTGTCATTCCATATATTGCATAAAACCCACATTTGTGGGTTTATAACCTTCATTTTTATGTTTTATACAGCGCAGCGTTTAAACATCGGCGATCGCCAAAAAAAAAAAATTATATATTTTAAATTTTTGCATCGGGTTACCTTGCCAATAGCCACATATTTGGCCATTGGCATGCTGCCTGACACATATGCACCCTTTATTTGGAGCTGACATGGCTCCGTTGTGATTTTTGCAGAAACGTACTCAGTTGTCAACTGAGTACATTTCTGCAGCTAAAACGTCTCTTACACGGGCTGGTTTCTGCTTCGTGGATCGCTAATATACTTCATTTGCATACTTTTCGGCTGCAAGTGAGGTATTTAGCATATCCACACCCAGTCCGTGTAAGAGACATTTTAACTGGTCTCTTACATGGAATTTCAGGCTGTTCCTGGATCGCGAGGCTTGCATGGAGTGTTACACGTCTCTTACACTCCGTGCAAGCCTTCGTGAATCCTGCCCCATGTCTTATTCTATCCCAAATAGTTTTGGCTCATTGTTAGAGACTGAAATATAACTTATTATACAATGACCCCCCCCCCCATTAATATTCAAAAACATGCAAACTGATTGGTCAGCATGCACATTGTAAATCAGAGTTATAATTATGGAAAAAGGTCCGGTCGCCCGGACTTTTTCCATTACTATAACTCTTTTTTTTACAGCAACGGAGAACGCAAGATCTCCGTTGCTTCACACTGTCTCGCTATGTTAAACTCCTTTAACATAGCAAGACAGTTTGTAAAAAGCATCGGAGATCTTGCTTTCTCCGTTGCTTTTTTCAAAACTGTATCTCTATGTTAAATAGGTTTAACATAGCAAGACAGCTTTAAAAAAAGCAACGGAGATTCTACGTTGATTTTTTTTAAAGCTGTCTCGCTATGTTAAACCCATTTAACATAGCGAAACAGTTTGTAAAAAGCAACAGAGATCTTGCTTTCTCCGTTGCTTTTGCCCACAGCTCTGATGTACTGCATAGGCATACGCATGCGCAGTACATCAGAACTGCCACAGAATACCAGACAGCTGAGGAAGGGCAGCAAGGAGGCATTATACAATGCCATTATTTAAGAAAAGTAATTATTTGCTTTCTTAAATAATGTCATTGTATAATAGCAATAAACCACTTCTGGGTGTGGGTAATGCTGGATTTACCCACAGTTGGCTTTGTTTGGCCACTCGGGCTTCGCCCTCATGACCAAACTACACCAACCGTGAGTAAATCCAGATTACCCACACCCAGGAGTGGGTGTCATTGCTATATTAACTGACCAGTAGTATTTCAATGTACTTCTTCTACAAGAGCCCTCTCTTCCATTTATATTTTGGTTGTAATTCAGAACAAACTTTGACATAAAATTAATAGTACATTTAAATCATACCTCTCAATCTCTTTGCACAAAAAATCTGGACAAAGCCTAAAATAATTGGGGGCGGGGGGCAAAAGCCCCAAAAAAGGTACAGATCTTAAATATTGCACATATGTTGTTGTGTCTTTCGGCTTTTCCCGGTTAGGGATCACCACAGTGGAACTCCGGTCCGCTAATAATTGGCAGTAGATTTTTACGTGCCAAGTTGCCAGCCCTGACACACAACCTTCAACGAAGGTACGTCCATTCGCGCATGTCAACACACAGAGGACACTTTAGCTGAGAATCGAATAGGACAATGTCTTACTGTGAGGCAACAACGCTAACGCAGCACCACCACTGCAGTTTTTTTTACATATTGCACATATAAACTTACTAGAATAACAGGATTTGTCTTAACATACATTTTCTAAACAAGATTATGTCTGAAACTCAAATGTATGTCATTATTTAGTGACTCAGACTTTAGTGATTTTCCAGAAAACCACATATTTTTATGAGGAACAAACCAAACATATCAGTCAAAAATATATTAATTCTGCAAAAATCTGGACAGTTAAGTGGTAAGATTTAAATCAATGTATGTTCCTTAATTTGCTAGAAATGTAAGAACTTCTGTTAGGAATAGAAATAAACCACAGAAAATAATGGAAAAAAGATGAAAGGAAAGCCTCAAAACCCAAACTCCGTCAGACTTTTAAGATGTAACAATATAATCCAAACCAGGGAAACTAAAGCACAACATTTTAGAAATATACAATAAATAAACTGAAGGCTGACCATTCTAAATGAATTGGTTAACCTTCAATTTATTTATTTAAATTTGCTAACTGGGATTGAGTAAATAACTATCAACACTACTAAATTCACTGCCCTAAGTCTCCCTTGCAACATTATACAAGTTCATTTGTTATTACTCTCCCTTTAATTACACAACAAAAATGTTTAGGGATGCCACTAGATGACCTACTCACCTTTCAAGTGCATGCCTACAGCACTTCTTCTAAAGTCCTAGAAGAACTAAAAGTCAATATAAGTTGTTTAATAACACTTATTCCTGATAATCCACACTATTTCAATGAACTGCTTAATCCTAAAACTTTACTTCTGTTTATAGCTCCTTTCTCAGGTCAAAACACGGTGGTACCAAACCACTGAAAATAAAATACTGCAATTTATCTAGTTATATAACTATTTTGAAATTACTGTACCTTTATTAGTAAGGCAAGGTGTCATACCATCTCAGTTAGGTCCAACTACCTATTTAATATCCTGACAGCTACTGCCCACCCCTAGTTCATATGTTGCAACCTTAAGATCTGAGATACTTTCTCAGAAGCAAGTCTTCACTCAAATTAGTTAAACCCCCATTTGCCATAGATGTTTATATAAAATCATTTACCATTCTGCCAAATGGAACAACCTACCATTCTGCCAAATGGAACAACCTGCCTAATGCCTTTACAGAAATATGCTATCTAACCCTCTTCAAGAAAAGGTTAAATATCTCACTTAGAAAAACAATACAAATGTACCTGCTTTAGGGCTACAAAAAGCATTACATACACATTAATATCTCACAGTTTTTTCTGCCACTGTCTCATATTGCCTTCAACTTGTTTTATCACCCTTCTGTAGAACAGAATATGACTCTGAATTTTGGTCCAAAGGACTGTCAGATCTGTACTTTGGTATGCATTTACCTGGTCTCTGCTGTGTTCATTGTCTGTCTATATTACTTCCTCATCCATTGTGCTTCCTTTAGGTATGCCAAAAGCTAACCAGTTGTGTACGTATGTATATACTGTCTTTGTTGCTTCTCTGATTACTTATGTACAGCAGTACTTTGCTTATCGTATTTCTGCTTTGTGTGAATATACCTTAAGTATGTTTCTCAGTTATTTGCCTTTATGTATGCTTTCAAAATGTTATATAATTCCTGTGATGGGGTATTATGGTCTTGGTTGGGGCTGAAAAGGGTCATGTACCAGCCCACAGCCCACTTACCTGGTTAGCAAACATAATAAATACATTTTATGCGGTATTTTATTTTTGATACATGCTTTCATGCATACAGAATCTCATCCATCAGCTTATATGTCCATTATCATAAATGAGTATGATGCATGCTGAAGGCAGGGTTTTCTAGCAGTCAAGTGCTGTAGCACTAGATTTTAAAGCTGAAATGTATGAAACTTGTATGCGAGAAAGTATGAATGCTGCCTGGTTTTTATTAATAAACCATAGGATTCTTTTTACTCCCCTATTTCAAATGCCACTAAAGAATATGATACCTCATATCCTATTAGTGTTGTGTAATTAGCATATCCTGGAAGAATGTTGTCAATCAAAATCACTTGGTTGTCGATTCCAACAAAAACTATAACAAATGATATCTGTCTCTGTGAGACCTGCCCAACGATTTTAGAACTTCAACTCCACTTCCTGTTTGGGTATCATACTGGAATCATAAGTTCAATGCTGCCAAATTTTATGATTATGCCTTGCCAGTTCCCACCCTTGAGTGTACCTTCCCTTTCAAGGAAGGTTAAGCCAGTCAATCCAAAGGTAAATTTATGAATGCCCTTCAAGTATCCGGGTCCTATTTGAAGTAAGATAGTGTAATGCACTGCTTTATCTGCAGGGGAAGCCTATTCCAGAGGTGAAGGAGACATTGAGTAAATGAGCTGTCTCTCCACCTTGTTTTATTGATCTGCTGAAGCAAATTTAGATCCCTTCTACTAGTATTTGAGGAAATGTTTGATTTGTGAAGGTGCAAGTGATCCTGGACTACCATGTCCCCTGATTGCTTTGGAGGCAAGACATACACCTTTTCTGAGGAGCCTATAAGACACAGAAAATAGGGACAGTGGTTCTAATCTTTTCTGATAACTTAAATATTTAGCCTGTGATCCTCTTTGTTGGAAACTTAGGAGTCTTTCTGACTGTTTGATGTGTTTGGTGAAGTACATAAATAAGAGGGGTGCTGCATTTTATAACTGGCCTGATGAGTGCTGAATACAGGGGGGGACAATAACATCTTTAGATCTGGATAATAAACCCCTGGCAATCAGTTACACCAATTAGAAGGATTTCCTGAAAACCATTACTATATGGTGATCAAACGAGAGGTAATTATCAAGCTGGGTTTCCAGGTTTCTAACTATATTTTCATTTTGAAGTGAGGTAATGTCAATGCTATAAGCTGGTGGATGGCTTGTCTGCCAAATGTGACAATGTTGCATTTTTTAGCATTTAATTTAAGCCAATCTTCAATACACCAGTCATTTATAAGTATCAGTTCCTGATGGAGGTTTCTGTGTCAGAGGGTAATTTGACAATGATTCACATTTTGTAGGCATCTATAAACTTACATAAGTCATGATTTTTAGTCTCTAGGTCAGAAAAGTAAATATAATGAACAAAAACAGTACAACAGACCCATTGCTGAGCCCTGTGTGGGGCATCATTGGTCCCCTTCATGTTCTCTGACTCTGCCCCTGTCATCCACACTGTGTGGGTTCTGTCTCTTAGCTAATTTGCTATCCATCTTACAACACAAGGATCTATTTTTAATGCATTTAGTTTATTAATTATGCTAGGATTAGCAATGGTGTCAAATGCCTTGGCCAAATCAAAGTAAGATGTGTGTACAGTGTGACTGCTGTCAACAGCTTGTGTTCCTCTTTCAAAGTGGTTTAACCCTGATCCTTAGATAGAACCTACCTTTAACAAAACCAAATTGCTGTTGATCTTGCCTGATGAGATTTTTATTCTCTATGTTAATCAAGTTTCTTACAATGTGTGACGCGGCCTTACAAATTAGTCTCACCTGGATAATGGGCCTAGTTTCCACCTTTATGGAGAGACATCACCAGTGAAGTGCTCCATACTGCTTGGGTCTGAGCTTGCAGCCAAGCTCAGGTTAAACAGCTTAGAGAGAGGTTCCACCAGGGCATGTTTAGTACTATTTAACAAATAGCTCAATATGTTGTCTGGTCCCATGGTGGAAGTGTTCTAAGTCTTGGACAGTACTTTCAGTACATGTTATTTAGTGATGACTGGATGCTGAAAGATACAGGGATTATAGGCCTTGGATAGCCATCTCAGGAGTGAAATTTGCACTAAATTTATTTGCTAGTGTATTGACAATGTCCATCGAGTCCAAGTAAGTTTTGCCATTTAATATAGTTCTGTACATTGTTGAGTGTTATTTCTTTGAATTTTCTAACATAACTAAAGAAGTGTTTGTAATTGCCGTTGGCCTCAGATGTCAACCTAAGTTCATGGACTGCCTTAGCAGATCTAATAGTCTTTTTATAAATTCTTCATCAAACTCTTTGACTTGGGACCCTTTGAATCTCTTATATACTCTTTAAGTGTTGTTTTTTTTTATAGTAGATTTTATTTATTTTGGGTAACCACCAGGATGGTTTGCTTTTAAATAGACTATGGTATTTGGATTGGACTGCCAGTTCATTACATTTATCTATGTAGTATTAAAAACTCCTTTGCAAATATATCTTCTGAGGGGATGTCTGGGGTGATGTTTTTGTTATAAGTGAATTTGAGACTTCATGATAGAATTAAGGAGATTTGTATACTGGAACTCTTTGAATTCTGATATACTGGTTTTAGGGGGGTTAGATAGTTTGAGGGGAAAGTTTACTAACTTACAGCAAGACTTAATTGGAGATGGAGTTACTAATGGATTTGTGCATGAAGATTCTACATTTGTTAGTACCAAGTCAAGAATATTTTGCCCTCTAGTTGATCTAGTACCAATCTGGTCCATTGAGTTTTTATTTATTAGATCTAAAGACTTCTGTACATAACCTGCGTTGGAGGTTTAGGTACTCAAGTCAAATAATGACTAGTTAAAGTCTGTCAGAATTATGGACATCTTATTTATGGGGAGTTTCTCCATGACATTTAGGAACCTGACATGAACTTCTGGGGTCTTGGAAGGTGTCCTATAACAGGCATAAACTGATAATTGGTGTTGTTTACTGTAATTTGAAGTTCAATAAGGTTAATTTGTGGGCCCTGGGAATCCGTCTATTGATGATATGGTTTCTGACATGTCATCACAGCTGCCATTGGGTCTGATAGCATGGTGGATTCTAAACTAGGGTATTGAGGGAAAGTATTTGGGCATCTAAACCTTGTTTCAGTGATTACAAGTATAGGATGCCTTTTAAATGCAGGAGTGTGTTGAAGTCAAACAGTTTATTGTTTATACAAAACGTATTGCTACTACCAGGAAAATGAAACTTATACTATGTGGTTCACTGCTTTTATTGAGCAATATGAACTTCTTCAGAAATCTTATTTCTGGCTTTGAGCTGAGTCCAATTAATTTTATCCTGTTTTAATATTCATACATTTGCCTTGTTAGAATGTTCATTAACTGAACTTTACCTAAAAAAGGCAATTTGGGGGCAGCAAAGGCTTCAGTCAGTATGCAGAAGCCTTTGAACGAGAAGTCCAGACTATCTCTTCCAAAGCAAGTAAGACTGTGAAGCACCTCATTCCATGCTAAGACATACTGGATCCCCATACAATAACACCAATCATTTAACCAGCTGTTGACATCAATCACCTTTTTATGACCCTAAGCATCGTTCATAGAGATGTGAAGATTCCACTCAGTATCAGGGTCTTGTCTATTTTTGTGACATGCATAAAAGCTCAGACATGTCTCTCTGCATCTCCTAAGGTTTTTTGTACCCTAAGTTATTCATCCCAACAAGTACCGCTACAATGCTGTAGTTATATCTGTCTAGTGCAAGGGACCTAAAGGCCCTTGAGATGTCTGAGATAATAGCATCTGAAAGACAACTCATTGGCACCCTGCTTTTGTCTAGCCTAGTGAGTGGGGTGTGCATGTGCCTCACTATGGAGTCACCTATCACTAGAACATTTTTGTTTGTGGAATGGTCTGATGTTTTGCTACTTCATTGTGATTCTTTGTTAAAGGTGAGATACTATGTGATGAGATGTTTGTTTCTGATTTTTGTGAGACTTAATCCTTATAGGTCAAGGAGACTTAGTTAAGGCTTTATTTACTGTGTTAGCATATGACATCATAATATGTGTCATGGTTGATATACAGTGTGAGGTATGTTAGTGCAATGCTCACAGTCTGCATTTTTGTGAGAATAAGGCCTGCATATCTCATAAATATTTGCTCTTCTCACAGAAAGAAATCTTTGTTTTCAGTAAGAGTTCATTTGCACTGCTTTAGGATGCCTAGTGCTATCAGGCTGGCAACAGAGGGGAGTCAAACATGCTGACCTTCTGTTTTGTCCACTGTGAAGTAAAACTTGATATAATTTACAGAGAGTTGCACAGCTTAAGTAAAATAGAGATTCATAGCCTGTAGAGATAATTGTTGGTTAAGGGGTGGATAGTGTCATTGTGTAACATATGAAGGTTCATTAAATTAAAGATGTAACTTGGGTTTAAATGTGACTGTAGTGTTGAGCTTATTTGTAGTAGCTTTGGGCAATGTTGCACAACATACTGCCTACTGGTGCTGCTATGAGCTACATTTAGGGTGCATGGTGCTCAGCCTTAACCATTATCCAGCTAAGTGCAGCTTGCATGAGCCTATTTACTATGTAGCAAGAGCCTACTTACTGATAGGACTTGAGTGAGTCAGTTATATTAGGAAACGTTGCAAATGAAAATGCATACATCTGTACAGTACATGTTTCAATCTTGTTGTGCTATGCTCAGCTCTACAATCACACCAATGTACCTCTACACCATCTGAGCTATAAATAACCAGCCCTGGCAAGTCTTGAACCCATGACTTTGTGCACTACAGTCAGAGCAACATATCCCTGTGCCATTTGAGCTGTGTACCTTACAAAATAGATAGAAAAAACAAGAGAACCAATGAAAAACAGTTAAAGCTCTAACCAATAGTATTTTTCTTCCCCAAAAGTACACCAATGACCCTGTGCAGCAGAATATCCATTACAAACTCTAGATGACACACACAGCCAAAACTGTCTGTTTGCTATAACTTTGAAAAGTGACAAAACTCAGCAAATAAATGCAGCAACACAGATTTATGCACTTAACAGCACAGATATTATTTGAATTACAGTGCAAACTGTAAAATGGTTTCAGATAATAACAGTCATTTCAAAGTCAGAGAAAACTCAGTAAGAGTACAGAAAAACTATAGAAACCATTCAAAACAAATTTACTTAGCTAAGTACAGCACAGAAGCCACTTGAAAAGCAATGCAAACTATGTAATGATTTCAGTTAATAGCTGTAACCTCAGACTCAGACAAAACACAGTAAAATGCAGAAATATATGACAGTAATCACTCAGAACTTATTTAAATAGCTAGGCAGCTTTAGGTGCAGTAGAATAAATACACTTTACTGTTTAACTGATGCATAATGGAGCCAAAACACAAATTCTTTTCCCATGCTTAAATAAGAATGAACACTTCATATGGTACTTAATGTTCTTTTTTACCCCTTGAGGGAAAATAGATGTTCCTTATAGTCTAATGCTCATCATTCAGCTAGTTGAGTTATTTGTAAGCTGTATAAGAACATGCACTTCAAAGTTAGTAATCAAAAGGATTTTCCTTTTGTAGAGTTTTTGACTTACTGGTCTTATGTTTCTTTATAATTAGTACTTTGCCTTAGTATAGTTACATTTTCTGTTGTTCTCTTTATTATATTCTCACCTTTTCTTTTTCAGAATAATAATGAGTGTCCCTTGACTTTCTTTACTTAAAGCAAAGGCTTGTACCTCTATTTCACATTCTTTCAGAAGGCAGCAAAAGTGAGGACTTTTGTAACTTGCATGGGACATATCCATCCAAATTTCTGAGTCAAATCTCACTCCTACAACAACCCCCATGAACAGCTTCCACTACCCATCACCATCAACAGAGTTTAGTAGGCAAATAAAAAGTAAAAGTAGATTGCAAGGCTTCTTTGCATTTACACACACACACACACACACACACACACACACACACACACACACACACACACACACACATGCAAACATGCACTCACGTACACATGCACACACACACACACACACACACACACACACACACACACACACACACACACACACACACACACACACATTAAGTTCACTAATATAACAAATGCATGTGTTTGAGAAGTAGGAGAACAGTGTGCCCACCGAAAAAATGTGCAGATTATACACAAAAGGCACCCCAAATAAGTCAAACCAGAAAACCTCTTGTGCAAGGCAATACGGCTACTCACTATGAGGCTATCTATGAGCATAATCAGTAAAGTTTTGAGAAAAACTTTTGATTATACATAGCCTTTGGTTAAGTAATAGAGAAAGCGGGACAAGGCACGTCTATCACGTATTCATGTTTCTTCATTTACTTAGTACAGGTAAGCTTTCGAAATGGCTTAAGCAGTTAGCAAGCAAGATGAAATGAGTAACAAAAAACTGGCAAACTTTAACTTTCTTGTAAGTGTTTACATAAGTTCTGTTACAGACCCTAAATCTTATCTTAGCATTTGTTTATTTTCATTCATACTAGTTGCCATTGCTGGAATGCCAAAGTTCTTGATAAAGTTAATCTACACAGCTCTTTAAGCACAAAGGTGGGTGCACAAAGTACAGGGAGGTCCATGCATGATGTATCTTATTTGTTTTACTGCGTATTGCCAAGGGGACAATCTTTAGAGTGTGGGTGGATAAGACTGAAGTGCTATACAGAACACTGATAGCATATGCTTTCTGTCAAAGAAAGAGAAAAGCTGAAAAAAGGAAATAAACTATTAATTTTAAAAGCATGTACAATAGTTGCAATTCTGAGTCAAATCCATGATAGGGTAGAAAATGCTTTGACTGTACTTGGAAACACACCCTGTTTTATAGCCTGTATAGAAGTCTCTGCATTCCCTCAGTTAAATGATAGGCATCATACTGATGTGTCTTAAAGCTTGACTTTTTGTCAGCAAAATGATTATGGATCAATTAGGGCCTGTCCAATTTAAATGGGGATTTCATACAGGAGGGGAAGATAGCCTCTAATTGATAAAAAAATGTAGCTTAGGAATTGTATAATTAGTATTTTCATGTAAAAAAGTAAGCTCCAGTAAACACCCATGGTTGCTTTTCAGGGGTGATTTAGGTAGTCTAACTTAATTAAGTGATCTGCTCAGTCAGATGGTATGTAAGTGATGGCGATAGTGATAGAGTTCAAACCTAACTTTGTTAAGTAGATCTTCTTAATAGACATTTGTCTTTGGTGTAGAACTGCCCACTCATCAGTAGCTCAGCAAGTAGATACTTACTGTTAATACTAGAAAGATCTAAAAGGTGTGTTCTGCCCACTCACTGGGCATTTGGGTTATATTTTCTAATAGTGAAACTGTAATTGCAGCTTGTGGAAGTGCTGCAGTCCTGAAACTTATGGTCTGTATTTTACATATCATGCTTACATTATTATTATTTAACATAAATGCTTACATTTTAATTGCTTCAAACTATCCTGCACAGTTTCTCTGCATACAAATAGGCACATTAATATTTATAATTAGTGTACTCAGGTTGTGACGTGTGTGTTTGTGAATGCATGGTGAGATGTAGTAATCAGTAATTGTTAAAAAATTCCACGTGTATTCTTCCATGCCTTCTGTATCTGACCTATCTGCATCTGCTCCCTCAAAGTCTCCATTCGCTACCTCAACCCCTTTCATGGTTCCTCTGCAGCTGGGCCTTCCTACCTCATGTTTTCCTAGTCTGTTCCAGCTACTGTTTTCCTTTTGTTATCACTTGTACCTTTGTCTCTCATTCTGCTCAGCTCTTGGTCTGCCCACTCCCAACATTTACCCATCCATCCAGCCACAATCCCTTTCCCATTTTTACACATGAGGTCAGCACCACAGAAGGTAACCCAGCCAAAAATCAAACCGGGGAACCTTTTGCTGAGAGGCAGTATGGTGGAAATCTTCTCAGTCCTTCTCTGTTGTCTTCAAGGCTACTGTAGCCTAACTTACAGTACCATAAATTGATGTGCCCACAGAGGCCTGCAACACAGCAACTTCATAGATTTATAGGTATATACTATGCAATTGGTGCAGTAGATCATTAGGAGCCCAGCCACTGCAAGTCCCACCATCTGCTTACCCTTTCTATAAGGAGCAGAGAGAACTTCCCAGGGATGACTTTATGGAGTCCCATCCACTCATCATGGATACCTTTAACAAGAGTTAGGAGACTATTTTTTGATGTAGAGTGAGAGCTTATTCCGTAACACATCTATCTTGTCAGCAGGTTTTGTTTATATTGCAGTGTAGGTTCAGGTCTTTAATGTGGATATTGTAGGTAGTTGCCTTGTAAGCCAAGTGGAGTTGAACACCAAGGAAGCTGTAGGAAAGAGAGAGAGAGAGAAAGTATAATAACAGACTTTTTAGATACCCTCTCCATCTTAAGGAGGTCATGCACAATATCTTTTTTATCAGGAGTCATTGTGGTTTCTGCAGTTTTATATTTTTGGAAGAGCCCAGCAAAAGGGGGATTTTTTTTCTATTATGGGCCTGATTAGGGAGGAGTAAAGGAGGGCTATAACTTTATTGGATGTGGAGGATATATTTTTAATGATTAGCTCAGGAAGGTAGAAGGATGTCCTAACCACAACAGATGCACGGTGCTGAAGGGAGAATTCAATGCCCATGAACATGCCTAGGTCTCTAATTTTATTTATTTGGCATTTGTTTACCAGGATAGTTTGAATGGGATAACTAGTGTACCCATTTTCAGTGGAGGCCTGGGGAGAAAAGCTTCCCATTTAGATACAGTTTAAACAGATTTATGTCCAATGCAGTACAAATGAGTATAAGAAAAGCAAAGTTAAAAAGTACAACATAAAGTGTATAACAAAAGCAAACTTAAAATCTACAACATAAAATTACAATTATATTTGGGTGATATGAAGAGGTGAAACCCATAATTTCATATAATCTATAAATCTCTTTATGACTACATGAAACAAGAATATGATATAAATTAACAGTGAAAAACTGCTGAAATGGTGAGGACTAAGGATACATGGTGGTATCAGCTTTGACAGGGGTGTCACGTATGTTGTCAGAAAGGATCTTGATTCCTAACTTGTACAATTCTGCATTTTTTGTGTTTAGATTAAAGTCATGGTCTTGACACCAAGATTGATGTTGGTTAGACTCTCTTATAGGATATGGGTTTCAGCGGTAGTTTTAGCACTGATAGTGCTGGGTTTGCTGTGATGAACAAACTTTAGTAGCTAGAAATCCTTAAAATAAAATTGGACATCAGCAAAGAATATGCAACAAAAGTGACCCTAAAACAGAACCCTGTGGCATGGCATTGGTGACAATCCTTTTAGAGAAAAGTATGCCCCAAACCCTAATATGTGTGATCCAGGTGACTATCCAATAGTTTACATAGAGGTTAATATTTAAGGGAGTATGTTTGCCAATATTACCAGTTTGTGGGATAATATCAAAAACCTTAGCTAGAGTCAGGCATGCAGTGTTTAACAACTGACCGTTATCCATTGCTTCAGTTACCTTCTTGAAGATGTCTACTTGATTTCACAAATACAAACTGATTTAAGCTGAGAGACTGTAGGCTGCCAATATCATTGTTTTAATAATACATTATATTACCTTATAAACAATACTAGAGGGACTAATTGGTCTATAGCTCCCAGAGTCAGTGGTTTGGCCACCTTTGTGTTGAGTTGCTTCTGTAGCCATTCTCCACAGCTCAGGTACATATTCTCTGTACAGGTGAAGAGTGAATAGTTTCAGAGGTAAACAGTGAAGCTATATTTGTTACTGACCATGAGTACCACAATCAAAGGGCGAGGAGAGGGTGAATTTTTGCTTAAGAATTCTGGACGAAGCCAAAAATAATGATTGGGGGTAAAGGGCCAAAATCAGGGACAGATTTTAAATATTGCTCTTATAAACTTAGAAAGCTGCTAGAATAACACTTTTTGTATTAGCATGCATTTTCTGAAGGATATAAAGTGTCAGACTCACTTGTTTCATTATTTAATGAGCACAATCCTCAGTGGGTTGCCAAAAAAACATAGATTTTATGAGGAACAATCTAAAAATATGAAACAATAATCTGGATATTCTGTGAAATTTGGATATGACAGGAATGGTCCTGAATGATTTACCAGAAAATCAAATATTTTAGAAGGGACCTGGTAAAAATATGAGGCAAAATCAAGGATATTCTGCAAAATTCTAGGCAGTTTATTTATTTATTGACTGATCAGTTGATTGTTTGTTCTCTATTTACCAGGTAATTGGGCTGTTCTACTGATCCTTTTCAGACACAACCCAGAATCAACAGCAGTAAAGACACCACTTTTACAGAAGTACAATAAGCCACTACTTGTAGAACATACTTCTCAACTGTGCAAAGTGTGTGCATGCATGTAAAGTTTAATTTCCATAACTTAGTGCAGACCTGCATGTTTATTGCCTCTCAAACACTGAGTAGCATGATGGGCTTTCACCATCCTCTCTAATAGCCTGTTTTAGACAGCATTTTACATGGAGGTACATTTCACTGGAGCTAGACTTACTTAAAATGCTGTATTTAATTATTTCAGTCATTCATTCATTCTTACACCTACTCTATGCTATTCAGGATCATGGGTGTATACAGACATTTCTTGACAAGCTATGATAATAAGCCATAAAAACAGTTTACATTTATAGATTCATAGATATTCCAAGGCCAATGAATCTTATGATACTTTGCCAGTACCGTCTCTCCAAGAGAGCTATACCAGTAAAACCCAGAGTAAATTTGTTGATACTTATTCAGTCACTAGTTTATGTTTAACGTAAGATAGGGAATGGCACTGCTTAACATGTAGGGGAAGTTTATTACAAAGGTATGAGACGTGCTGCCTATAAGCATACCTCTGCGCTACACTGTATTTATCTGTTGGTGAAAATTTAGGTCACTGGGGATTTTAGACATGTGGAGAAATAGGAGGTCCAGTACAACTGGATCTCTAATGGTCTAGTAAGCAAGGCAGCTCTCTCCTCAAAAGTCTGTAAGACACTGAATAAAGAGAAAGATTTTCTAGCCTTTCTTGGTAGCTCAAGGACTCTAATCCTGTGATTCTGTTGGTTAGGAGGATATGGGGTCTGTCTAATTGTTTGGTATGTTTAGCAAGATATATCCCAAAGGGGTTGTTGCATTTGATAATTAGCCTGATCATTGCTGACTATAAGGGAGTAATTACTGCATTGGACCATGCTGATATTCCCTTGGCAATTAGGCAGGCTAAATAAAAGGATTTCTTTACAATTCTTGTCAAGTGATGATCAAAAGAGAGGGAGCTATATGTCCAGGTTTCCAGGTCCCTGACAACATTTTTGTTCTGTAGTAGTCTTTTGGCTATACAATACGATGAGGGGAGGGATTGCCTGCCAAAAGTGACAATACACTTTTTAGCATTTATTTTGAACTCATATGTAGTACACCAAGGGTTTACTAGGGAACAAATTCAGGGGAGTTTAGGTATCACAGGGTGATTTAACAACCACCCCCCATTTGCAGTCATGTGAAAACTTTGTTGAGCCAGAGTTCTTGGCTCTCCACTTGGAGATCTCAGAAGTAAGTATCAAAAAGGAAATGTTTCAGCACTGAGCACTGAGGGACACCACTGGTCACTTTCATACTTATTGATGAGACATCTGCAACTCACACTGCATGGGCTTTCTCTTTAAATCAGTTTGCTATCCATCTTACCACATAGGAGTTGATTTTTAAAGCAATTAGCTTTTGTATGATACCAGCATGAGGAATGGTGTTGGAGACCTTTGCCAGGTCAAGGCATATCATGTTCCATGCATAGCCACCATCTCTACAGCCTGTGAAGCTCTTTTGCAGAGGTTTGCCAGGTTAATGAAAATAAAATTGCCAAAGATTCCAAAGGCAACCACAAGGCATTCTATAGTTATGTCAAGAATCTAAATGGCAATGCTCAGATCTGCTCTGAGCTTCAACAGAATGGCATTAAATATACTGATCCCAAGGATATTGACAATATCCTGGCAGATAGATTTAGTGCCAACTTCACTCCCCTCTCACTCCCTAAAGAGCCGATCTCAATACCAAAAGATTGCCAAATTCCGGTAATCATGGCCACACAGGTAGAAACCGCACTCTCCAAAGCTAAGAATACAGCATCCATGAGACCAGATGACATTCCAGGCTGTGTACTACATGAGCTACAAAATGAAATGGCACCTCACCTAAGTGTCATGTTTAATCATAGCCTCACCTTAGGCTTCATGCCCACTAAGTGGCGCACAGCTACAGTTATCCCACTCCACAAGGGGGGATCCACCTTGGATCCCAGGAACTACCATTCCATCAGTCTAATGAGCCTGATCTGCAAGGGCATGGAACGCATTATCATGGACCTTATAAACAAAGACATTGGCAACCTTCAAACACTGGACCCCACCCAGTTTGGGTTTGTGAAGGACCGATCTTGCCTTCTGAATCTGATTGACTTCTTCAAATCAGTCTCCAGAGCTGTGGACAAGGGTAAGGCTGTCCACACAGCCTATCTGGACCTCGCCAAGGCCTTCAACACCATCCCCCCACTCTGGAATCATAGCTAAACTTACTAAGCTGGGCATAAATCCCTACATCACTCGATGGGTTGCCAACTGGCTTACTTCAGAAACCAGACTGAAAATGTAGCTGACTCCAAATCCAGCTCCAGACAAGTGACAAGTGGAGTGCCTCAGGGTTCAGTCCTGGGACCACTCTTGTTTGGCATCTACTTCTCTGAAGTACAGGCCAACACTAAGGGGCTCTGGCTAACAAAGTTTGCAGATGACTGCAAACTGGGAGCCATTAGTGAATCCCCAAATGATGTGGATATTCTACAAAAGGGCCTTACAGAAACAGATGCTTGGTGCCATAGCCATGGGCTCAAGCTTAATGCCAAGAAATGCATAGTTATCCCCTTTGGAAAAAAACATGTACCTGTGAATTACCACATAGATGGCAGTACACTAAACATTGAAAGTGTGATGAGAAACTTAGGGACACAGGTGGACAGTGGTCTCACCTTCAATAACCACATCGCCACAACAGTCAGAAAATCCTTCTATGTGGCACACCTCATCACTAAGGGCTTTTTATCCAGAAAAAAGGAGGTCATCGTCCCACTGTACTCATCCTTCATTAGACCCATTATAGAGTATAATGCCCCATTTGGTATGTACCTCACAAGAGATCTGCAACAGCTGGATAGGCCACAGAAATACCTCACTAAAGGAATCACAGGCCTAAAGCAGATGTCATATACTGACCATCTCAAAAAACTCCAGCTATACTCTGTGGCATGTTGTCTACTCAGAGGAGATCTCTGCTTAACATACAAGGCCATGTCAAACCCTGAGCTGTTGGACATGCTCCACTTAAAGAAATCCCAATCCCTCAGAGCCACACACTCCAGGGATCTAAACCTTGCCATCACAATGAACAAAACATGCTGGAGGGATAGGTTCCTGACTCCCCATACTCTGGAATAGACTGCCCATACATGTCAAGCAGAGTGCCTCCTTGGCCCTCTTCAAAAGGAACCTTGACGATTGGATGGGAGATAGGAAATTCACCCCGGGGATCATGTCAGTCGCCCTGCTAGACAGGGGTCCAGAGAAGAAATATTGTGGAAAGAAATATCCAGGGAATTGTTATGGCTAGGCTTGTATAGGCCTTAGGGCCACTAGACTAGTACCAACCTATGAACCTATGAACTAGACAGGATCTACACTTCACTAAGTGAAACTGTTGGAGGGGCAAGTCAAACAAGACTCTTGATATCACAGTTTATCACAGGTTAGTTATAATACACCCCATAGTTTTGCGGATGAACATTTTAATGCTGGCAGGACTTCAACTACCCTGGTTAGTTGTAAGGTCATCTTTATGGATGGGCATCACCATTGCAGTGTAACACACATCAGGGACAAAGCCAGTAGCTTAACTTAAGTTAAACAGCTTGAGAAGTGTCTGCAAGAGAATGTTTTAACACTATAAATCAACCAGGTATAGTATATGTAGTAGTAAATAATGATACAATCAAAAGAATTGTATACCAGAAATCTAACAAAGCCAAGCGTATTCCATGTGTTTTTCTTATCCATGTGCTATACCCTTATAAAATGTTTTATGGGGAGTAACAAACCTTGATGATAAGCTGTGTTCATAGGTAAGTACAGGTTAGCTGACCTTGCAGTTACATTTTAAGCCTAGCCAGTTTAACTCAAAGATGAAAATCAAACCCTGTACCCTGTGTCTGTAAGGTAAGCAACTTAATCATTATGTCATCACTACAGTGTGGGGTACTTAAATGGGGCAGTCCCTGGCACTACTGAATATGCTGACTTTTGGCCTTTGGTGAAATTAAATCCTTGGAAAAAGATTTCAAGTGCTTCCTGCTGTCCAATGTCCCCCAGTGTGCCCCATACCTTTTCCCCATCCTGGCTTTGCCACACCCTTTAGTCTATTTTTTCTTGTGTTCTTATACTTTGTTGCACACTTTAGATCTTTTCCTGCATTATTTCAATATGTCATAACTGTCTATGATTGCACCATAATAAACGAGGAAGAAATAAACAGATTAAGCCAGAGGTTTCACCTGCCCCCACCCCAGAAGCCATTTGGTTCTAGATGCTCTAAATACATTTTAGAAAATTTATTTCAAACCTTTTAAGATAGAAATGGGCTGAACAAAAACTGTGGCTAAAGAAAGAAATTCGTTCTTATTAATTTTCTTTGAGCATCCTTTTACCACTCCCTAAATGACCAAGAGTGCACTGTAATAACTGTGAGGAAATAAGAATTCAGCTCATGGTCTGGAGGCTGTTTGAGCCTCAGAAGCCACAAGATTTTAGATACTGTGAGGTACATTTTAGAGATTTTTTCCACAGCATTTTGTTATAATTATGGCCTGGACAAAAATTGTAAGAAATTAAGTCTTATGTTTTTCTTTCAAGGAAGAAATAAGTTGTATCCAAGGGTTAATAATCATAGTTGACAAAAAGGCAGATCCCAATAAACTGACAAGATAAATGACTGCAAAAATATATGAGTCATATCTTAGAATAGTGCCTATCTCCCTGTCTGTCAAAAGAAAAAAAAAAAGATAGTCACCTTCTGTGTATACCTCTGACCTGAGACTGGGATGAAAGTGAACAAATAAATGGCCTCAGTCATATATTTCAAGTTAATAAAATAATAAACACACGTACCGAAACCAGTAAAGTGGACCGTTTATTTTTAGATCAAACAACTAAGCGCTTTCGCCAAAATAACCAAAGGCTTCTTCAGAGTTGTTCAAACATTCTACCCATACTGCTTTTATATTACAAATCAGATTTAAAATACAAACACCTACCCTCCATGTTAAACTTGTATGCTTTCTTAAAAAGACAGTACCTTAATACATGATCAAAATGCTTACTAACATGCCAATTGACTAAATAACATTTGTAAAAGATTTTGTATAAAAATAATTATTATAACTTACTAAACTAGAAAGTTCATTCAGAATGTTTATATACTATTTGATATGTTTAAACAATTTGATTATGCCTGATTTTCAAAAACAGCTTAATGGAAATAAAATCATTCAAACCAGGGTTCACAGATGCATTTAACCTTAATTGCCAGAGGGATTCTTTACTTTCCAACTTTAAATTCATGTCACCTCCTTGCTCATCAGTAGAAACCCTGTCTATCACAAAAAATACGAACTTTTTAAAATTTGTGCATTTGTCTGAGTGTAAATAAAGGGTATTGTGAATGTCCTTGTTCTTTATAGCCCTGACATGTTCACTTATCCTGTCCCTTAACCTCCGAATAGTTTTACCTACATAGAAGCAGGGACAGGATAAACAAGTGGCCACGTACACAACATGTGTAGTACAGCAGTTTTTGAAAATCAGGCATAATCAAATTGTTTAAACATATCAAATAGTATATCAGCATTTTGAATGAACTTTCTAGTTTAGTAAGTTATAATAATTATTTTTATATAAAATCTTTTACAAATGTTATTTAGTCAATTGGCATGTTAGTAAGCATTTTGATCATGTATTAAGGTACTGCCTTTTTAAGAAAGCATACAAGTTTAACATGGAGGGTAGGTGTTTCTATTTTAAATCTGATTTGTAATATAAAAGCAGTATGGGTAGAATGTTTGAACAACTCTGAAGAAGCCTTTGGTTATTTTGGCGAAAGCGCTTAGTTGTTTGATCTAAAAATAAATGGTCCACTTTACTGGTTTCGGTACGTGTGTTTATTATTTTATTCGTTTTTAAGTCTGGTGACTGCTGTTTGCCATATATTTCAAGTTGCTGCTGTCACACATCATACAGTTTGCCTCTTCACTCCCACCCTAAAAAACACAGCTACCATCTGTGTATCTATCAGACTACCAAAATATAGTAATGTATTTTAACTTGTTGATCACAAATTGTGAAGAAAAGAGAAAAATAAAATATCACAGTCATGTATTCCAGCCTGTTGCTCCTAGACATAATAGTGCCCCTATACAAGCTATGGTGATGCTGTGTGCATACCTATATGGTATGATTGTGTGAAAAGTTAAAGAAATTAAAGACCGTACTGTCACAGCCTGGCAAAAGCCACAGTAACTTATCCTACTCAGCAACAGCTCCTCGTGGTCCTGCAGAGTGGTACTAGCAGCAGAGAAATGAAAAGAGTGACTGCTATCCAGATTTAAGTATAACTTTTCTGTTACTACCTGTGCGACCGTCCTTTCTCACCGAAAAACGAGTTTACACTGCTGATTTAACTGTTCTAAGCTTGTTTTTGTGTTTTTTATTACCTGCACTTAGTTTAAGAGTTTGTTTGTTGTATTTAACTGTTGAGGCTGCCCACTCAAGTGTGCTAGCCTGTGCATTGAATATACTGCAATTCTCCTGTTGTTTTCCTAAAAAAAAAAAAAAAAAATATCCTTGTTTCCCGCCTTTCCTAACCTAGAATAGTCCCTTATACAGGCTTTGCTGTATTCTGGACTTTTGGATAGTTCCTGTGTTGCCCATTTCCTTACTTGGATAGAAAGAAGTTTCTTTGCTCACCAGTGGGAGTGGGGAGCCTTGAGCAGCCTATCTGCCCCTGAAGGAGTGACCTCAGCACAAGAATCTGTAGTAATTGGCCGTTTTGGGCCATTTCTAGCTCTTTGAAGTTCCCTGCATAAAAACCCGCTTTAGCGCGGCTTTGTGCAATTGTGCGCATAGCGCAGCATCGAGCAGCGCCGCTTAATCGGGTTTAAACTGTTCCCGGCTCCACAAAGTCTGCTCTTCACTTTTTCCCTTAGAACTGCTCTATCTCTCAATTTAAACACCCTATTCTCAATCTAAGACCCTGCACTTGCCCAAATAAGCAATCTTACAATCTTGCACTAATAAACTAAAAGCACTACATCCTCATATACTCTCCACAATTACCTTTTCCCCTATTAGTCCTTTTTAATTAAGTGATAAAAGAGTTCCCTTTACTACTCTAGCATGTCCAAAGGTCAGTTAATGGTTTCCTCTCCAGTCCAGCTGGTGAATCTGGGAATCTTGAGGCAATGTTACAACTGCCTCATGTACATGGACAACCCTCTCCTCCTCCAAACAAGTTCAAACATATGTGAGAGATGCAACCATATAGCCAAACTGGAG
Source organism: Protopterus annectens (assembly GCF_019279795.1). NCBI lineage: Eukaryota > Metazoa > Chordata > Ceratodontiformes > Protopteridae > Protopterus > Protopterus annectens. The sequence goes on along the minus strand of NC_056732.1, from coordinate 1,413,244,764 downwards.
GCTGAGCTCTCTCACCTCAGAACTGGTGTAACCAGTCAGGAGGAGAAGGTAACCTCACACAACACTAATCCAGTCTCACATAGTCCTACCACAAAAGCAAACCAAACACATAAACACACAAAAACATACTCAGATGCTCTAAATAAAAATCTACCTAAGCAGCAGAGACCTCCAAAGCAGACATCCAAGCAAACGCTACCCCACAGCAAAACATGTGCAACACATAGCTCACAAAGTCAGTGTGCCAAACAGTCACAGCCCTTAAGGCTGAATAACACACCTGATACACTTGTAATAGGTGATTCTATAGTCAGACACACTGATGTCCTGCTCACCAGGCTGAACAAGGAGAAGGTCACAGTGAGCTGCCTGTTGGGTGCTAGGATCCGCCACATAACCAAGCACTCAGGTCACTCCAAAGCAAGTACTAATATGACTCTGTCATAGTACATGCTGGTGTGAATGACCTGAGACGTACCTCCCTCGACTACATGAAAAGAGACATAGAGGAGCTCTCCGATCATGTAGCCCAGGCCGGTATGACCCTGACCTTGAGCAGCATCTTACCCTCACCTAGAATGATGCCGCAGTATAAAGACAAAATGATCGATTTTAACAATTGGCTAAAATTTTGGTGTCATTCAAAGAGGATCCAGTGCCTGTCAGCCTGGGATGACATGCTCGACAAGCCACGTTGCTTCACTAGGGACGGCTTGCACCTGTCACCCCTGGGCTTTCAGATACTGGCAAAGGCTCTTGCCACCCCCATAGTGCCTTTTTTAGGCAAAGCTCAAAAGACAAACCCACCTCCATAGAAAACACAAAGAACAAGAAACTAAGGGTAATGCTGCTAAACGCCAGAAGTCTAAACCTCAAAATGCATGCACTCAAAGCTCTCCTCAGCATGGAGAACATCGATATCTGTGCAGTGACAGAAACCTGGTTTAAGACTCCAGAGAGCACCCCAGCACTACCAGGTTATACCTCATATCATGCTTTTCGGCCCCAAAACTCGGACCGAACCACAAAAGGAGGGGGAGTATCCATATTTATCAAGGATACCCACACCTCCAGGTTAGTGGTGTTGCACGAAGCATCAGAAACCATCCATGTGCAACTAACAGTGGGCAAAACTGCCTTTCAGTTTATAGCATGCTACAGACCACCATCTCAAAATCAGGAATCCCACTCGGCTTTCTGGAAAACATTGGAGAACATGAAGATCTCTCCAAACACCATTATACTGGGTGAATTCAACTACCCAAACATAGACTGGGAGCATTACTCAAGCCCCAACACCCTAGCCCAAAGGTTCCTGGAATTTATAAACTCAAATGCCATGGAACAACTAGTCACAACTCCCACAAGAGGGGAAAACATACTTGACCTGATCATCACCAATATGGGGACCCTATGCTCCACACCAGAAGTATACCCCTCATTGGTAAGATCAGACCATAAATTAATTTCACTGGATATCCAAAACCCAACCCCACCCCCAGTCCAGAAAACCACAGTGAAAAACTTCTCAAAAGCGAACTTCACACTTCTCAAAAGCGAACTTCACACTTCTCAAAACCGAGGTGGAATCCTTCAAGGCCCCCGGGCCAGTGGAAACTATGGCCCAAACCACAGAATCCTATATAAACGCATTCTATGGACACCTCCAGGAATGCATGGATCATGCTATCCCAAACAAAACCAAGACCCAATTGTCCAAAGGCAGGCGTCCAGTCTGGTGGACCCCAGCCATAAATAAGTTGTACAACAGAAGGAGGAAGCTACTACATGATAGAGCAAAATCCCTAAAAGGGAAGGCATCTCTGATCAGTACTAGCAAAAAATTACGATCCCTCATAAAATCCTCCAAGGCCAGCTTCGAGAGAAAAATTGCACAGGACACTAAAGACAATCACAAGGCTTTCTTTAGCTATGTTAGGAACCTGGGATGCAACTCCCAGATATGCTCAGAGTTGATTCTAAACAACAAAAAATACACTGAACCCACAGACATTGCCAACATCCTGGCAGACAGGTTCAGTGCAAACTACTTACCCCCTTCCCCCCCAAAAGAGCAAATATCTATCTCAGCAGAGTGCAGCCTCCCTAACATCTCAGATGCTCAGGTGAAAGCCGCCCTCTCCAAAGCAAAAAACACTGCTTCAATGGGACCAGACAGTGTCCTGAGTTGCGTCCTACATGAACTCCAAGAAGAACTAAACCCTCACGTAAAACTGCTGTACAATCTCAGCCTCACTACAGGATATGAAACCAAAAAATGGCGTACAGCAACAGTGGTCCCACTCCACAAAGGTGGTGTCTCAACGGACCCTGGTACTATCGTCCCATAAGCCTGACTTGCCTTATTTGCAAGGCCATGGAGAGAATCATCATGGAACTCATAAACAAAGACATTGGGGACCTACAAACACTATATCCTACCCAATTCAGCTTTTTCAAGGGCAGATCCTGCCTCTTGAACCTGGTCGACTTTTTCAAAACAGTCACCAAGGCCATAGATGAAGGGAAGGTAGTCCACACAGCCTATCTGGACCTTGCAAAGGCATTTGACACAATACCCCACTCGGGCATCATAGATAAGCTATCCAGCTTAAATATATACCCCTATGTCACAAGATGGGTTGCTAACTGGCTCAAAGACAGAACCCACAGAGTCAGAATTGCCGGAGCCATGTCAGACTCGAAACCGGTTACAAGTGGTGTCCCACAAGGCTCTGTCCTGGGACCTCTCTTGTTCAGCATATACTTTTCTGAGGTACAGGCCAACACGGCAGGACTATGGCTGACCAAGTTCGCAGATGACTGCAAACTGGGTGCCATAATTGACTCTCCAGCTGACATGAACATCCTCCAAAAAGGTCTCACAGAGATGGATAACTGGTGCCAGAGCCATGGCCTAAGCTAAATGCCAAAAAGTGTATAGTCATACCCTTTGGCAAAAACAAAGTTCCCACAAATTACCACATAGGTGGTAACCCATTAAGTACAGAAGAAGTAATTAGGGACCTGGGGACCCAAGTTGATAGCAATCTCTCCTTTGACAACCACATTGCCAAAGTGGTTAGAAAGACCTTCTACATAGCCCACCTTATCACGAAAGGATTCACATCTAGATCAAGTGAGGTAATAGTGCCCCTTTATTCATCCCTCATCAGGCCCATCATAGAATACAATGCCCCTTTTGGGATGTACCCTACCAGACACCTGCAGCAACTAGAAAGACCCCAAATGTACCTCACAAAGAGGATCAAGGGACTCAAACAGATCCCATATGCTGCCCGGTTAAAAAAACTCCAGCTCTACTCAGTTGCATACCGCCTACTTCGAGGCGATCTATGCCTGACATACAAAGCTATGTCCAACCCAGAATTAATGGACATGCTCCACCTCAGAAAATCTAAATCCCTTAGAACCATGTACTCGAGGGACTTGAACCTCAGCACAGAAATAAATAGAACATGCTGGAGGGACAGATTCATAACCCAGAGGCTCCCTTCGCTCTGGAATAGAATCCCAGTCCATGTTAGGCAGAGCACCTCACTGACTCTCTTCAAGAGGAATCTTTACGAGTGGATGGGAGATCATAGGTTTACCTCGGGGATTACTTCTGTGTCACTACTAGACAGAGGCACAGTAAACTAACCTTAAAAAGGCCACAGCAAACTCAAATCAAAGGGTGGCGAAAGCCAAACACACTCGGGCTTCGCTTATAAATGCCCCAGGACAGATAGCCTAGTATGAACCTATGAACCTATGAATCTCCTATGCATACCTCTGAGGTTTAATTGTGACGAAAATTTGAGAAATAATGACCACAATTTCACCAGTCCCAAACAAGTTATAACAACCTTCTGTTTTTACCGCTGAGGTTTGATTGCAAGGAGAATTTAAGAAACAATAATCTCACTTTTCCCAGACTCCACCACCCACAAACACAAACTATAGTAACCTTCTGTTCTGAGTAGTGGCAGTTGTAGAACAGGTGAGTCCAGGGAAGAAGCACTCAATAAGCTTCTGTCAAACTCCACTTCTACAACTTGAGTTATGGACACTGCTAGGATCTGGAAGTTCTGTGATGCATTTTATGTCTTATTTATGAAAGATAATGACGTGTAGTGTATGGATCACTGTGATTATGCTCTGAATTTGGGGAAAAACGTGCTTGTTAAGCACTATTCTGACATTGGGAAGGTCCTTAAACTTTTATTAGGTATCTCTTACTACTGTTAAGCTGTAGTCACGCACTAATTAACAGCCATCAGAGATCACCACAAAAGAAGAGAGGGAAGCTGTTAAACACTTTATTTAAACTTTTTCTAATGTCCTGATGAAGTGTTTAACAGTCTGAATAACATGCTTAACAGCTTCTCACCGCTCTTCTGTGGTGGCTGCTCTCTGTGTGGCGACAGTAAATGAGTTCGGCATTACTTTTTTCTCTAACTTTTAAATATATGGCTGGTGAGTCACATACCATTCTGGTACAACATTAGCTTCATTTGTATATTTCTATGAAACATCCACGCAGTCATTCCAAATGTAACTCATATTTACGCTATATACATCTTATGTCACAGGGATGTTTCTGCTAAAATAACTGCACTTTTGGACCACTAAGTGTTCCTTTTGCCTTCTGCCCCTCTCACCCAGCCTTGAGCAGCCTCTGGCACCACTGATACTGACTATGAGACAGTCAGATATTTTATCCAGAATAATAGATCTAGTGTTTTTGGTTTTGGAGAGGGTATTTAAGTCCTGTTCAGAGATAAGGGATGGGGAAGCAGAAACTGAGTAGAAAGGAGAGAAAAGAGGAGAAATTGGAACTATATTTATAATTATATTGACAATGTCCTTTTGATCATTAGATGAACTGTTTGCAGGCATTTTTGAGTTCACTTCTGACATGAAAGGGACTTGAATTTATTTCTTAGTTCCAGAGGATTATTTTCTTTTATTTTACAATTTGTTTGTACAGAGATACCACTAACGAGACTTGCTCTTTTTTCCTCCTGTGCCTACCAAGCAACAGCCCTTTCCACTTGGACTGCAGCCTATTCAGTACTCCAATATGAGGAGTCCATAACCACAGAGACAAGTGCCATCCAGTAGGGGTGTCATGATTTAGGCAGCCATGAAGGTTGTTTGTCTGCTTGCAAGCATCTAGGCTATGTGGATACATTTTATGATCAGCTTAGCCCTCCCCCTCCCCATGGGAATGGGATGAATGAACCACATCAGTGTAGGGCTCACAATGCCTTTTCCACCTTACCACAGAGTGCATGCTCCTGCATGACTACTGTGAAGGATACCATCTATTGAAGCATTGGTGAACATAGCACCCACCTCCAGGCCACGTCTTTTGCATCCCAAGCTCTCCTCCTAGGGTAATGGTGCATTCCATATCTGTACACCCCCCCAAGAAGGACATACTCATCCTTTCCTGACAGATCTATCAGTTATGTGAACTGCAAACTGATATGAGGTCGATACTTTGATGCAAAAATTAAGGCAATAGTAAAAGTCAGTTATGTAATTGGTGCTTTTCATGTAGGGCGTCTATGTGAACTTTTGTAAACTTCCTTAAGGTGCCTGATACTGCTGGAAGTTTTGACTTGTAGCAATTCCTGAATAAAGTGACATTTGAAGCAGTCTTGAGTTGGGATCTTAAGAACAATACAACTGTGTGGTTATTAGATCTGATCATGGGGAGGACACCGTTGCAATGCTAGTGCGAATAAAGTCAAGGAGATCGGATCCCCTAGTAGGAGATGGTTATAGCTGGAAAAGGAAGTTGACATCTGTAAAGTTAAGGAATTGTTGTGCATAGTTCTTATTTGTGGTTAATGTTTGCCAATTGACATATAGGTAGCTGAAATTACTGAAGATGATTGTGTAAAGTTGTATAGTTAAGGATGTTACTTTGTTGAGACTGATACTGTGAGAAGTGGAAAACACAGAGGAGATTCTGTCGTAAGTAGTTATATGGTAATTGAACTTTTTCTTAACACTAGGAAATCCGGGAGTTCAAGTTCATTTTTTTGCTGGATTAGCTATGAAGTAGTGAGATTTTGGCTTAATACTAACATGCCTCTTTTAGATTATCTCCTTACTCACCAGAGGGTCTGAATGATTGATATGTACTAAATCCAGGTAAAGTGGGAGAGTTTTCACTACACTGGAACCAACTATAGAGATGTGTATGTGCTTTCGGTTTGGGCAATCTAACTGGAATTTAAGTACTAATGATGCTGTTCAGGATGTGCTGCTTCCCAGTCCCATTTGCAAACAATGAGAGCTCAAGCATGTCTCTCTTCATCTTCAACAGGGTGGAATATCTTAGATTGTGGACTTCCTTGTGACCAGTGACAAAGTCATAAGCATAATTGGGATAAATTGATACAAGAACCATAATGACAACATCACAGAGAGACAGTTAACTGTCAGTCTCTCTGTTTGCTCAGTCTGGTAAGTGGAATCTGTGTGTCTGACTGTAGTGCCACCTATGAGTAGGGGATTTCTTTGTGTGGCAGCATGCTCTGGTACCCATAAAGGCCTAGCTATACAACTCTGATGACTTTTGCTTGGAGATGAAACAGTAGATTCTGTTTGTAGTTAAGATAAGGTGTATATATGTTGTTGAGGTCTCTGTCTATCACTGCATTGTCTAGGCTGCTTAGAAAAGTATTTTTCAGTACCTCAGCATATGTGGGTTTAATGTGTTGGATGGCAGGGATGTGGGAGAATGTCACTTACTAACAATTGTGGTACGTGAGAAGGTAGCTTACTATTTTGTTAGGTATTTATAACTCTTAAAAGTGGATTTTAGTCAGGTAGGACTAAGGGGTTATCAGTGTGTAACACCAGTCGCTACATTTCCAGAAGCTACCTAGTGCTAGCAGGCTGGCAGCACACCAAGTAAGGGCATACGGTCACATCCCATCCCATGGTGGAAGGTATTCAGTAAACAGGCAAGCACAGTAGAATACGTTGGGTGTAATAAGAAATAGAAATCAACATGGATAAGCATTAATCAGTGTGAAAATGCAGATGTTAGACAGCAGCCACCAAAGCAGTGCAAGATGCACCCGCTCATGAAGGTGATGACCACCTTGAGTTAGTGCAGTTTACGTCAGCTGACCAAAACTAGTCTGCACTCTGCTATCAGCTCTAGTGAACAGAATTATAAGCTTCGCAAGGCAAAAATAATCAGTTCCATGGACAGGCAAATGCCCAACATTTGTCTGATAGCAACTTTAGAAGGTACCAATAAGGGGTGCCAGGCTTAGCTTGTTACACTAATGATAGACTCTCTTATTGTCAATCACTAATTTACAATGCCAGGGATGCTGTACTAAAGCTCAAGATTGTGATGTCTTGGGGATTTCTCTTTTCTTTAAGAAACTGCAATCTCAGAAATGGTGTATATAAGCAGTAGGGAATGTACGGGGCATAGCTCCCCCCATATGATGGTTATGGTGGTGCAAGGTGGAATTTGTTCCCCTCCCAAAACATCTTTTGTGAGTGATTTGTTACTTTTGAATTTGCATAACAGTTGAGTGCTTCAGGTTTGGTGATCCCTGTTAGTAAAGCAATCACAAAAGTGTTGGGCTTTCTTTAGGTTGCAAAAAAATCAGCCGTGTGAACAACCATTTTGTGCAGCAGTAATTCCACAGATACAAACACCTGAAGCACATTCCCAATGGTGTAATCAACTGATGTATATTTTGTAAGGTACAAATAAAAATAAAAGCAAAAATAAGCCCCACATACAGGTAACAAGAGACCTTATTTTATTGACACAAACAATAGAAGTACAGCCAGCAGAAAGATAATGCAGATTTCAATGATCCAAGGAAATGTAATGCACATAACTGCAGTATAGTTAGCAGAACACCTGTGCTAATGTCATTGATACATACAAATGAAGTGCAGTCAATAAGTTAATAAGCAAACCACAGTTTTCACACTTTGACTTCCAAGTAGCAATCTTATGAAATAGCAGTACAGATAAAGACTAAGCAGGCAGAATTTTCTATTCTTTGTAAATGAGGCAGATGTATTAGATTTGCACAGAGCAACCATTTCTAAGTACACAAATAACGCATAACAACAACAATACACAATTTGTATAAGCAAGATTTGTAAGTACAACCAATCAAATAAACAAATGACAACAATTTACACTATCTGTGAGCAAGCTTATTTAAGTGCATTCACTAAGAAAACAACAGTAGCCAACAAATCTCATCAAAACATAGAATGCCAGCCTATGCAGCTTTGTTAAATAAGCACAGTAGTTTAGGCCATACATATTAAGCAAAGCTTAGTAATTCTGACTGTAAATAGAATGAAATTGTATGGACCTTACTTTGTCCTTGTAGGACTATGGGAATGGGTCGCCTGGAGTAGGAAAGGTGTGCAAATTAAGACAGTGTCTACGGTCTATGGTGGGGTGCATCACTGTATGTGCAGCACAAGGAGTCTGACCCCAGATGAAAAAAGCAGTAGGTCCTCTTTTTCTGGAGGGCCAAAGTGATGCATCAACAGCAGCATACAACTCAGCCAGAAATGTTACTAAGTCATGCAACATACCTTTGTTTAAAGGAAGGCCACACAGTATGGCTCCATGTAAATCAAAGAACAGCAAGCAGACATCCAATCGCAGACACCATATGAGAACTTCCTTTAGTTAAAAAACCTGCCAGAAAGTGTGTTGGACACTCCCCTTTCACCAGGGGCCAAGCAGTAACAAAAATCAAAGTGTTTTCACGTCAAACATATCCAAAACATTCAAATCAGCATCTAGTTTGATTCCAGATGGAAAAAATAATAGGCCACCTTCCATCACAAAATGACTTAATCCTTTCTTCTTATCCTGCAGTCTCTTGTTCTGATCATCTGCCTTACATCTTCTAGGTAATGCAATAGCCTGTGTGTATGTATGCATGTATTTATTTATTTTGACCTGGTCCATGCTTCATCTCTGCGCGTCGTTCATAGGTTTATACTAGGATAACAACCACCAGTGCCTTTACAAGCCTAGATGTGCAATCCAAGCCAGTTTTGTCCCCAAGTTCCTTGGACATCTATATAGTAGAGTAAGTTAGTAAATAGGTAGCAAAGGGTTATGTGGGGGGTATGTTAGCTGGGTATTGATTTACTTACTGTCAACCTCTGTCCATCAGAGACATGGGGGCCAGACCTGGGGTTCATTTACAATCTCCCATCCAATGATCGAGGTTTCTTTTGAATAAGGCCAGGAATGAACTCTGCTTGACATAGATTGGGAGCTTATTCCATAGTCCAGTGATCTTTTGAGACACATATCTCTCTCTCCAGCACGTTCTATTTATGTTTCAGGAAAAGTTCATGTCCTTGGATCTAGCATTTCTGGTGCTGTTTGTTTTGCAGATGTGCAATAGGTCCATCAGAGCTGGATCTGTGGATGCCTTATATGTTAAAAATAGATCACCTTTCAGTAACCTGTAGGAGACTGAGTACAGAGATAGGGCCTTAAGGCGATCTTTGTAGGGCTGAGTATTCATATTCTAGATTCTTCTAGTGTGGAACCTTTGAGGCTTTGGCCTTGGTAAGAGTCTCTTGTTTAAGTTAAACTCTTTTGTAGGATGATGCTATTATGGGAGCAATCTATGATAGCTCAAATTTACAGTTATCTGTGAACTTGGTGAACCAGAGATGTTTGACATTATCCTGTAGTTCCCAAACAGGAGCAGGCCTAATACAGAGACCTGGGGTACTCTGCTGGTGACCAGTTTCCTGGTAGAGATGGTTTCACCAAGTCTGGCTTCTTGGTACCTATCTATGAGTCGGTCAGAAATCCAGCAAGTTTTGAAGGTATGTATGCCTAATTCTGAGAGATTGTCAACAATACCACCAAAACAGTACAAGATGCACCCACTCAGGAAGGTGCTAACCACCGTGATTTACTGCAGTTTACAGCACATGATCAAAACTAGTCTACACTCTGCTATCAGCTCTAATAAGCAGCCAAATTAGTACACTTGCAAGGCAAAAATAAAAATCAGTTCCATGGACAGGCAAATCTCCGACATTTGTCTGATAGCAACTTTACAAGGTAATGATTAGGGGTGCCGGGCTTGGCTTGCTACACCAATGATAGGCTCTGTTATTGTCAATCACTAATTTCCAATGTCAGGGATGTTGCACTAAAACTCAAGATTGTGATGTCTTGGGGATTTCTCTGTTCTTTGAGATAGTGCAATCTCAAAGTTGGTAGATCTAAGCAGTAGGGAGTGTACAAAACAAAGCCCCCCCCCATATGGTGCTGCAGGGTGGGATTTGTTCCCCACCCAAAACATCTTTTGTTACCATCAGGTATTGTGAACCAAAAAGTGGTGTGGCACTTATAAAGAAAAACTGTTGTATTTTTTGGTTCAACCATCAGGTATTGTATCGAACACCTTGACCAGGTCAAGGTAGGCGGTATGCACTCTTTTCTCCTCATCCATAGCCTAGGTAGCAAGTCCTGGTTGCACTCACTAAAGTCAAGAACATGGCCTCAATAGGCTTGGATAACATCCCAGGATGTCTGAATAGTCAAAACATGACTTATCAGGACCCCTGGAGTCATTATTTAACTATAGACTTAAAATAGCTTCTCTGCCATGTGAATGGAGGCCTGTGATGTTCACCTTTCTACATAAGGGAGGACTTTCAATGGATCTTGGAATCTACAGACCCATTAGTTTGACTAGTCTTATTTGCAAAGTCATGGAAAGAATTATCATGGAAATTAGCAACAAGGATATAGGAAATCGCCAGATACTGGATCCATCCCAGTTTGGCTTTGTCAAACGAAGGTCATGCTTACTGAATCTGGTGGACTTCTTGGAAAAAGTCACTAAGGCAATGGATGAGAGGAAAACAGTGCCCACCTAACTCTGGTTAATGCATTTTTGCACATTGCTCAACTCAGGCATTGTAAACAAACTTATAGAACTAGGTATAAAACACACTGGATAGCTAGCTGTCTCACTGATAGGCCTCAGGAGAGATGGATGAGAGGAAAACAGTGCCCACCTAACTTTGGCTAATGCATTTTTGCACATTGCTCAACTCAGGCATTGTAAACAAACTTATAGAACTAGGTATAAAACACACTGGATAGCTAGCTGTCTCACTGATAGGCCTCAGGAGACTAGAATTGGTGAGGCCACCTCCACAAAGAGGCTGGTCAGCAGTGGAGTCCCCCAGGGTTCTGTGCTAGGCCAACTCCTCTTTAGCATCTACCTCTCTGATGTCAAAGCCAATGTCAAAGTCCTCTAGCTAACCAAGATCATAGATGATTGTAAACTGGAAGCAGTCATTAAATCCTCCCAAGATAAAAACACCCTTCAGGAAAGTCTATTACAGACAAAAGTTTTATGCCAAAGGCATGACTTAAAACTCAATACCAAGAAAAGCATTATAGTACATTTTGGGAAGTCTGCCACCCTGGGTAACTACGTTATCAATGAAAGACTCTTAAATGTTGAATCACTAGTCAGAGGTCTGGGAACTCATGTAGACAGTAGCCTAGTCTTCAATCAATGTGTCCAAGGCAGTAAGAAAATCCATCTATGTTACTCAACTTATAAGCAATGACATGGCATCTAGGTCCCAATAGGTCACCATACCACTGTACTTGGCCCTCATCAGACCCATCAAAGAGTAAAATCACAAAAACAGATACGCCAAAAAGAACCATAAAGCCAACAAAGTGGACTGTTGAGGATAATAAAGAAGTTATACATTGTTACTATTGCACAAGAAGCCCTGAATTTCCAGACAGAAGATATACAGAAAGATTAAGAGAGAAATTAGAGGAAAGAAAAATACTTCTAGAAGAAAAACTGTCAGAAACTTCAAATAAAAATGTGTGTTCATTAATACCACAGATTTATGAAAAACATTATATAGACCAAAAATCTTGGGTCATTTGGAAAAAGAAGCAGCTGAAGTAGTGTGAAAATATAAAGAACAGAATCTAGAAACTTCTGAAAGGGATAAAAAAGAAATATGGACATAGGAAAGAAAAAGGGATTTAACATGGTGCAATGCTTATGCAAAGGAGAAATCAAAATGAATCATACAAAAAGAGCGGCACCAAAGCTATTTGAAGAGAAATACAGGCAAAGGCATCCAGACATGCAAAATTTTACAATACAAAAAATAAGAAAACAAAGAGAAAAAAATAGAAAAGAGGATTAATAATAGAGAAGTTAAAGTAATGGAAACTGAGGAGAACGCAGTGTAGTGGGAAACATCTTATCAGTTGCCATATGAACATACTTTGGAGCCTTCCTTAACAAACCAGTGCAAATCTTCTGTTGGAGTTGCACAGCAAGGGAAGGAAGAGGAAACTGTGGCAACGCTGATGCAGTCAATGTTGTAGAGGGAAAGGTGGGTCTATATTATGTCCACAAAAAATGAATTTGCTGAACTGCATCTACATCGAAAATGCAGTTCAGCAAGTTGATAATAGTGAAATCGTGGTACAGTGAGGATCGGAAAATTTGCCCTTTCCTCACTGTAGTGCAATCTCAGAGTTGATATATATAATTAGTGGAGGGGGGGCACAGTGCCCCACAAGAGCGAATTCACTGAACTGCATTTTCGATGTAGATGCAGTTCAGTGAATTCATTTTTCATAGACATAATATAGACCGGTGAAAGGCCAGTGAGTTCCCATATGAAAGAGCAATGGATGATACAGGATGAAACTGAAGAGACTGTGGCACAGGAAAATGCTCTGAAACTTTCTACAGAATGCCAGCCAGAAATGGAGAACAAAGAATGTGCCCTCAGTTTAGAAGAAAATGATCTAAGAGAAGAGTTGCTTGATTTAATAGAGATGGACAGACATATAAAGATCAATAAAAGAAATAGACTGCAGAAAGTCAAAATCCAAAAAGTTAGAAGTTTGATAAAACAAATGAACACAGTAATTAGGACTGTTCATAGAGATTCATGTGATATAACAGAAGTAAATAGGATATATTACTGTGCAGCTAAATTAATAACAGATAAAATCTTACCACAAAAATACAGGGTAGTAAGGGAAAGGAAGGGGAGAAATATAATGCCATTGTGGAAGTATCGAATAGAGAAAACCATAAAGCAATTAAGACAGAAGAAGATCAACAAAAATACTCAAGAAAGATAGACATGATAAATCAATGCACAGAATTAGAACGTATGAATATTTATTGTGCACTGTCACAAATAACAAACTTAAAATATCAGCACAGGCAGAAAAACTTAGAAGATATGCAGATAAATATAAAGGAAAAGTACAAAATAAGCAATTTATTGATGACCCAAAAAACTTTTACAGAGAATTGGGAAATAAGGTAAAAGGAATTGAAACACCACCACAAAAAGAAGAAATAGATGCATTTTGGAGAAGTATCTATGAAGATCGTGTGGAACATAACAAAGATGCTGAATGGATAGAAGAAGTAAAAGAAAGAATAAGAAGTTCAAATGTACAGGATGTGAAATGAGATGAAGTGACAGCCAGAGAGAGTGAAACAAAGTTAAGAAAAGCTTCTAATTGGAAATCCCCAGGCCCAGATGCAGTACCTAACTTCTGGCTAAAAGTATTATCTTTACATGAAGATTTAGCCATAAGTAAGAACTATTTATATGCACTCTCTGAACAAACACCAGCCTGGTTAACAACAAGAAAAAAATACTCCTACTTAAGAGTGAACCTGCAAGCTATCCTAAAAACTATAGACCAATAACTTGCCTTCGAATGACTTATAAACTATACATTAGAGCTGATGCCGACAGAGTTTATAGTCATTTAGAAGAAAACTCATTTACGGCAACAGAACAAAAGGATAATAAAATAAAATCATATGGAACAATGGATCATTTGTTATTAATGGAGAGCTGTAAAAAGGGGAAGAATCTAAGTATGACATGGATAGACTACAAAAAAAGCATTCAATAGTATCCCACATTCATGGATAAAAGATAGCTTAAAAATGCATAAGATACACCCTACACTGATAGATTGCATTACAGTGACCGTGAAACAGTGGCAAACCACTATGCAGTTGTCATGATAGAGGACAAATTATTATTCCACGGCTAAAATTTCAAAGGGGGATATTCCAGGGTGACTATCTGTCACCGCTGCTCTTTTGTCTTCCCTTTAACCCATTAAGCTGTCTAATTATCTAATTAATAGATTAGGTCATGGCTACAATTTGGCTTCCAGAAAACAACAGTGTGTAAAGACTTCTCATCTTCTTTTTGTAGATGATTTAAAACCATATAGTTCATCAGATGGGGAACTGATAGCACAACTGTAAGTGGTTAAAACTTTTTTAGATGATGTAAGGATGTCATTTGGTCTTGATAAAAGTGCAAAACCAACCTTTAAAACAGGAAAGCTGCAGCACCAAGAAAACTTCAGTTTGGGACAGGAATGTGATATAAAAGAACTTCAACAAGAAGGTGTGTATAAATATTTGTTATACTGATGAAGGATCAACAATAAAACATGTAGTTTAAGTTGAAGAAGGTGCAATCTAATACGATAACAGCCAGGTGACTGTTTCAAACATAAAGTCAGCTAATTAAGGGAAACAAAAGGTAAAAAGTTGTAAAATATTATTATTTCAGTAAAATAAGTTATAAAATACAGAGAACACTAAGATGACAATACATGCAATACAAGTACTTTCCTGATTTTTACAGGAAGTTTGAGTTTGGAAGCACAGAAAAACTCTTCTCAGACAATATGTTTCCAGTACAGCTCTTCTGAAGCCTTATGAAAATCTGGAGGTCCTTCTGTGTTTTTACTAAGTGTTTCTCCTGCTGGTCTTCCTGTCTGTGTGGCCTCTCTTAATCCCAACGTCTGTCCTTACTGAAGAACAAACATTGGATTTTCACAGTACTCTAACTACAACATGCAAGTCATTGCAACTAGCCCCTAGAATGGAGCAATCCAGTGACAATGACTTCAATGAATGCCAGTAAACAGCTATAGCTGGGCATCCTATGCTCAAACTTGAGATACAATGTTAATTTTAGTAATGGCAGTATTGTACTGTAATGACTCACCGGATGTGCAGTAGCAAGTCCCGCCCAAACCCCGCCCAACACCCAGAAACAGGTTGACATCACACAGTTGTTGTCTTTCGGCTTTTTTCACACAGTACTCATGAATAAACAATGTCACGTGTTTCTCAGCCGCATGAATATTCATTTTAAGAAGGCTAGTTTGTTGGTTGCCTCGTATATGATATGCACCTTTTTTCTCATTAACTTGGCGACTGTTTGCAAAACAGGCAGAAACCAGATATTTTAAAGTTTTCTATCATAAAAGTTTAAAACAAGTTTAAAATCATCTTACTAAGGACAGCAAATGCAAACATAACCACGATATAATAATTACTTTTTCTCTTTGCTTTTGCAGGGGGGCAATTCCCCTGCACCCCCCATTGCAGGAGTGCTGCACCCCCATACCCCCTGCTACTTCAATATACCAACTCTGACATCACACTACATTGAGGAAGAGGGTAAACAAAGACTACACAATGAATATTCCTGCTGTTACAGACATTCTCACACACCATCCCTCTTCCTTGAGAAACACTCAAAAGTCACGTGTTAATCAGCAATCAGTGTATGCATGATGCCACGACAAATTTGCAATACATGCCAATCATGCATCGTTTGCGTTACGTAGCATGTCACAGGCATTAGGTTTGTCAGTCACTCTGGCCATGCCCATTCCTGCGAGAAACAGCCGGTGAGCTAGTACGGTACAACAAAACCTTAATAACTTCTCTACCAAATGTTAACTGCATGTAAAGCATTTGAAACAAACTTTCACAAACATTGACGTCGTAGAAATATAGGATAGGATTCATGAATGGCTACACCAAGTGCAGCTGTCATGTATGCATCACAGTGTGCCACATACAAGATAGGACTCTGTTTAGCATTCATTAAACTGATCTAGAGCCACAAAACAAGAGTAAACAGCAGAATATGCTAATAACAGCATAAACAACTGAACTGTATGTTAATTAACCAATCCAACATGGTGGAGCTATTCAGTAACCTATAAACCAAGCCTGTACACTTAGTGTAGCCGTTTGCCCTGTAATCCAAAACTGTTTGGATTGCATTCACAGTTACACTTAAGAAAAAATATTATGGGTTGTTTGATGCCTTCAGTAACCAGTATATGCAATAGCTTTTAAATCAAGTTGCTGTTGCTGCTGCTGCCAGACCCCTGACAAGAAGAATAAAAAGGGTTTTATAACCAACCATTTTTTAGTACAGACTGCATGACACAGAAAATTGTAGAGTGATACATGGTAGAGACAGGGAAATCGTATGGGAAATGTGCAACCTCTTCCACCTTCATTTGAGGCCCAAGGTAACTGTGGAAGCTGTTTAAAAACAGAAAGTAGGTAACTGTTTAGTCCCATATGCAAGCTGTTATATGTCGCTGAGATGAGACATCTGTCATATGTGTACAGTAATGAACAGTAATACTGTATCACTGATGTCTACAGTATCCAGCTATAGACGTTGTACAATTATGTGCATCAAGCATTTCACTTTCCCACATATATATATATGCAGCTGTAAGTCAATGAAAAATGTGCAAATGGCAGGGCACAGTCATCATCACTGGCACAGGATGGTGGAAGGAAGGGAATGCATCACAGCATGCCTCAAAGCAAAGAAGTGAGTATGGGGTATTGAATTGTATTGCATACTTGAAAGTTCTGCAGTATACACACTGATGTTGTCCTCCATGTCAGAATAACATTAGCAGTTCTGTATGAACCTTCTACTGAGGTGTTGAGGAATTCTTATGGACAGAGGACAGGAACTCATTAGTTTCAGTCACTGGTGATCTATTAGCAGCCCCCCCCCCCCCACCTGAGCCATATGTTCATGGCCAGTTTCACATGCCCTACATATCGCGTACGTCATTATGTCACTAGTTTCCTGTCAGATTTTCTGATATGTATGGCCATGGCTTCCTGCATCATTTACATAGATGACCATATGCCCCCTTGGTATGGTCACAGGAGTACCTGTCACCTCTGCCTCTTTCTAAGAGGAAGGAGCCATGTCATCTTAGTGCCTGGATGATAACTTCATTCTCGGCAGCACTGTATGGCATTTTACAGTGTGCAGATGTCTTGGGTCACATAATCCTGTATGACTTGAAATGTAAAAAGAAACAGATGATACGCAATTAAGACACAAGTGACTGATAAAAAAACAAATATGTATATATAAATGTATGCATCCATCCTGCATAAAATAATTAAAAAATGAAAGCTTCATATTAGTACACAGAAGTAAATGTTGCCACAAATGTATCTTTACTGCTTGCTGTGGAAGCACAGTACAACGTGTGTAAATTATGTTAAACATAACAGTGATGCCGCAGCAGGGCTAGCCACCCAACAGTGTAAGCCTTGGCTCTAGATGATTGTTACTGAAAAAGTGACACCCTGACCCCATATGCAAAAATGGGAAAATAGAGGTTGTAGATGGATAGATGGATGACAAAGATGATATTTAATTTAGAATGCACATGCATAGGTATGATGTGCACAATATTTTTGTTATAATTTTTATCATCTATCTCATATCATAATTATGTGTTTATGTATGTAAGCTAAGCCACCATGTGTTACTTAGGTTATGCAACTGTATGCATCTGAAATTTATTTACAACCACAAATATTGCCTTTTACATAGAAATGCAGTCCATGACTAAGTAAATCACAGACATACAGGCATCTCTGAAGCATGTCTCCTGTCATTGTTACATTGGTATACCTTTAATTACAATGTTTAAAAATAGTTTTTATCCTTTTTTATCATGGGTTCAATTCCCAGGTGGCACTATTCAAACTTTCTAGTGTGTAAGTTCCAACAGTCCAATATGTAACAAGTCATGCCATGATTTTCTCCAAACAATCATGATTATAACAAGCACCTTAAAGCATTTCAGCATTTAACATTGGAACATGTGTCAATAGCTTGAGCACACACATGGCCAAATCTCACAGCCAAATTTCACACCTTCTGTGCTTTTGATTTTCTCATTACCAATGTGTCTGACAAGTCATTGCTGTGCTTCCAATTCTGCAAATTAATCTGGCCAGGCTGCGGATCTTTGCGTGTGAGGTTTTGATTGTCTCGTATACCGGTATACGAGCCAATCAAAAAGTGGAGCTCTGTTCAATGTGGAACTGCTTCATGTTCCACATTAAACAGAAGAGGGTCCGCTGTGTGAGGTTTTGATTGGGTCGTATACCACAGACCTTTTTTTTTTGCTTTTCAACCCTAACAGGACGAAATAATTATGTGCTGGTAGCAGAACATATTTTTTGTCCTCTTTTACATACAAACAAATATGGTAACCCTATATATAACTGACCTGAGAAACAAAGCTAAAATGTGTCGGTTTGCTGACTTAAAAGATGAGCTGATAAAGGACAGGCTTGTGTGTGGTATTAACAGTGCTGCTATCAACCTATGAACCTATGAGAAGGATTTTACTTTGTGAAAGTGATTTAATGTTTAGCAAAGCCATAGAGATTTGTAAAATCTGTGAGGTGACAGAAAAACACACGAGTATGCTTGCGAGTGACAAGAGCATGGATTCAGTTGGTTCCAGGGCAAATGTAGATAGTATGCAACATGTGGCAAACAGAAGTAGGCCTAAGCACATGACAGCCACAACCTCTGCTGTTTTACCAAAGAAGCTATGTAGCTTTCCAGCAAGTTCTAAAAAGGGAGCACACTCCAACTCAGTACAGTACAAGCATGAGTCAGCAAAACCCAAGTTTAGCTTTATTGTTAACTGTCACAATTGTGGTACAAATCATGAGTCTAAAAGAGAGAAGTGTTTAGCATTTCGTGAGCAATGCTACAAGTGTAAAAAAATGGAACCACTTCCAAAAGTGTTGTAAATCAAGTAACCCTCACACAGTTGTAAAGAGAGGTCACACAAAGAAGTAATTTGATCAAGTAGAGCCTAAGCAAGCAGCTTTCTATGTAGATGGTGTATCAGTGCTTGAAGGAGTTGATGTGGTAAATTTATTAACAAGAAGCGAAGTGTTTTGTACTGTCTGGATTAATGGAAAATCCACAGAGAAAGTAGACACTGGTTCAAACTGTAATGTTATATCAGCAGACACATTTGCTAAAGTAAGAACTAACGAACAACTCAGTGTAATCAGTAGTGCAAGACTTGTTGCTTAAGGAGGTGAAGAAATTCAATCGAAAGGTTCAGTGATGCTTTCATGTTATTTGGCCGAGAACTGTTACAACTTGTTATTCTGTGTAGTCCAAAGACCAGTGTAGTCTTTACTAGGTCTCAAAGATAGTTTAAGAATGAATCTGCTTTCTTTTGCTAAAGACGTCCATCATTTAAGTGCATTTCCGAGTTCTAATTTTTCTGAAGCCATTTTCTCAGAGTATGCTTATGTTTTCCATGACAAGTTAGGCAAACTTTAAGTTGTGTATTCCATGAAGGTAGACCCAGAGGTCACGCCAGTAGTCAGACCAGCATGAAAAGCTCTGACAGCTATGCAGGACAAAGTTAAGACTCATTTGGATAAAATGGTGCAGCGAGGTGTGATTTGTCCAGAACCAACTGAATGGGTGTCGTCCATGGTTGCAGCTAACAAAAAAGTCTCAGACAAAATCAGAATATGTATTGACCCAAGAGATCTGAACAAAGCTTTAAAGAGACCGTATCAACCAATGAGCACAGTTGAAGAAGTCGCAGCCTTAATACCGAATGTCACTGTTTTCTCTGTCTTGGATGCAAAGAGTTCATTTTGGAAAGTGATGCTTGATCACAAATCTTCATTTCTAACTACTTTTGGTACTCCATTTGGCAGATAGAGATTTGTAAGGATGCCATTTGGAATAAATTCTGCAAGTGCAATGAAGCAAATTTTTTCGGGTTATCCTTGTGCCATAATAGTAGATAATTTATTGGTTGGAGGCAATGGTGGAGCAGATCATGACAGAAACCTCAAGAAAGTTCTAGAAAGAGCAAGTGAAGTGAACTTGAAGTTCAATCCTCTGAACTGCAAATTCAGACTTCCAGAAGTTACCTATGTAGGTAATTTGTTCAAGAGTACAGGCTTGAGACCAGACCCGACCAAGCAAGCAGCTATTCTTGAAATGTCAGCACCAGATAATGTACAAGCTCTACAACATTTTCTAGGCATGGTCAACTATTTAGGCAAGTTTATACCAGACGTCAGTGAGTTGACAGCACTTTTAAGAGCGCTAATGTGCAAAAATGTTGCATGGTTATGGTTGGAACAGCACCAGAAGGAATTTGAAGACCTTAAGCAGAAAATTGCCACCCCACCTACCTTAAGATACTATGATATGAACAAACTAGTTACTCTTTCCTGTGATGCTTCAAAATTTGGTCTTGGCGCAGTTATACTTCAAGTGGGCAGATCAGTAGCCTATGCATCTAGAGCACTAACCCAAACTGAGGTGCAGTATGCTCAGATTGAGAAGGGGCTTTCAGCATTAGTATTTGCGTGTTCTAAGTTTCATGATTGTATTTATGGTAGAGCTATTCAGTTACTGCTCAAGCAACAGAGACCTCCAAAGCAGAAATGCAAGCAACCTCCACCCTCCAACACAACCCAAATGACACATAGCCCATAAACTCAGTGTGCCACTCAACCACAGCCCATAAGGCATAACAACATACCCAACACTCTAGTCATAGGTAACTCTATAGTCAAGCACACTGATGTTCCACTCACCAGGCTAAACAAGGAGAAAGTTACTGTCAGCTGCCTGTCAGGTGCCAGGATTCACCACATAACACATGCACTCAGGTCACCCCACAAGTACAAATATGACTCTGTCATTGTCCATGTTGGTGTGAATGACCTGAGATGTACCTCCCTGGACTACATGAAAACAGATTGGAGGAGCTCTCCGATCTTGTAAACCAGGCAGGTATGACCCTGGCCCTGAGTAGCATCCTGCCATCACCCAGAATGATACCACAGTACAAGGACAAAATGATTGACTTCAACAATTGGCTAAGCTTCTGGTGTCATTCTAAGGGAATCCAGTATCTGTCTGCCTGGGATGACATGATCGACAGACCATGATGCTTTGCCAGAGATGACCTGCACCTGTCGCCCTTGGGATTCCAGATAGTGACTAAGGCTCTTGCCACCCCATAGTGCCTTTTTAGGCAAGGTTCAAATGAAAAATTCACTACCTTAACAGGTACAAGCAAGCAAAATCTGGGGGTAATGCTACTCAATGCTAGAAGTTTAAACCTCAAAATACATTCACTCGAGGCACTCCTTAAAATGGAGAACATCGACATCTGTGCAGTGACAGAGACCTGGTTCAAGGCTCCAGAGAGCACCCCTGCATTACCAGGCTATAATACATACCACACCTTTTGGCCACCTAACCTGTACCAAAACACTAAAGGCAGAGGCATGTCCATATTCATTAAGGATATCCACACCTCCAGGCTAGTTGCTCAGCATAATGCATCCGAGATTATCCAAGTGCAACTAGCTCTGGGCAAGACCGCAATCCAAATTGTAACTTACTACAGATCCCCCACCATGCCCCAGGATTCCCACTCCTCATTTCTTGATACACTGGAAAATATTAGGGTATAACCCAACACCCTAATAATGGGTGATTTCAACTACCCCACCATTAACTGAGAAAACTACTCATGTACCAACTCTTTTGCTCAACGTTTTCTGGAATTCATAAATTCCAATGCCTAGGATCAACTTATCCACACCCCCACCAGGGGCAGCAATATCCTAGACCTGGTCATTTCCAACATGGGTGACCAGTGTTCCACACCAGAGGTCAATTCCTCGTTGGTCAGATCCGACAACAAGCTAATCACCCTAGACATCCACATCCCGCCTCCACCCCCCATTAGGGAAACCACAGTAAAGAATTTCTCCAAAGCCAACTTCACGCTTCTTAAGACAGAAGTGGCAAACTTCACGACACCTATGCAGACAGACAATAGAGGTACAACTGCTGAATCCTGCACAAATGCACTTTATAAGCACTTACACGAGTGCATGAATCGTGCTATCCCTAACAGAACCAAGATGCTATCCTCCAAAAAAAGGAAGCCAATCTGGTGGTCCCCTGCCATAAACAAACTCTACAACAGAAGAAAGAAACTGTTGCAAAAAAAGAGTAAAATCCCATGACTGGAGGAACGCCCTGGTCAGTCTCAGTAAGAAGCTGAGATCCCTCATAAAATCCTCCAAAGCTAGTTATGAAAACAAAATCGCCACTAATTCTAAAGACAACCACAAAGCATTATATAGCTATGTCAAGAATCTCAATGGCAACACTCAGATCTGCTCTGAGTTACAGCACAATGACACTAAATATACAGAACCAACTGATATTGCCAACATCCTGGCAGATAGGTTCAGTGCTAACTTTACCCCTCCCCCCTCACCCCCTAAAGGGCCCATCTCTGTACCAGAATAATGCAAAGTTCCTGTAATCACGGCTGCACAGGTAAAAAACACACTCTCCAAAGCCAAGAACACAGCATCCATGGGACCTGACAACATCCCAGGCTGCATTCTACATGAACTGCAGAATGAACTAGCACCCCACCTAAGCACCATGTTCAGTCATAGCCTCACCTCAGGCTTTGTGCTCAATGAATGTCTCACAGCAACAGTTATCCCACTCCACAAAGGGGGAGCCACCACGGACCCTGGGAACTACTGCCCCATTAGCCTAATGAGCCTGGTCTGCAAGGCCATGGAACGTATCATCATGGATTTCATCCACAAAGACATTGGTAATCTCCAAACTCTGGGCCCCACCCAGTTCAGGTTTGTAAAAGGCAGATCATGTCTCCTAAACCTGACAGACTTCTTTGAAGCAGTCACCAAAGCTGTAGATGAGGGTAAGGTAGTTCACACAGCCTATCTAGATCTCGCCAAGACTTTTAACACCATCCCCCACTCTGGAATTATGAATAAACTCACTAAACTAGGTATAAATCCCTATATCACAAGGTGGATTGCCAACTGGCTCACTGACAGAACCCACACTGTGAAAGTAGCAGACTCCAAGTCTGACTGCAGACCAGTGACAAGTGGAGTACCACAGGGTTCAGTCCTGGGTCCCCTCCTGTTTGGTATCTACTTTTCTGAATTACAGGCTAACACAGAACGTCTTTGGCTAATGAAGTTCGCAGATGATTGCAAACTAGGAACCATAATTGAAACTCCTAACGATGTGGACATCCTACAAAAGGGCCTCACGGAGACAGATGCCTGGTGTCAAAGCCAAGGCCTCAAGCTCAATGCCAAAAATGCACTGTCATCCCATTTGGTAAAAACTCTGTACCCATGAGCTACCACATAGGTGGTAGTCTACTTAACACCGAAAGTCTGATAAGAGACCTTGGGACAAAGGTGGACAGTAGTCTCTTCTTTGATAATCACATTGCCACAGTAGTCAGGAAATCCTTCTACGTGGCACACCTCATCACAAAAGGTTTCTCATCCACGAAAAAAGAGGTCATTGTTACCCTCTACTTGTCACTCATTAGACCCATTATAGAGTACGATTCCCCTTTTGGTATGTACCTCACAAGACATCTACAACAACTGGAAAGGCCACAGAAATACCTCACAAAGAGGACTACTAGCCTCAAACAGATGCCGTACGCAGACCGTCTCAAAAAACTCCAGCTTTACTACATCGCATATCGCCTACTCAGAGGCGATCTCTGCCTAACATACAAAGCTATGTCAAACTCAGAGCTATTAGACATGCTCCACTTAAAGAAATCCCAACCCCTCCGAGCTACATGCTCTAGGGACCTAAACCTTGTCACTACAATAAACAGAACATGCTGGAGGAATAGATTCCTGTCCCAGAGACTTCCCATACTCTGGAAAAACTATCTATATCAAACAAAGCTCCTCATTAGCACTCTTCAAGAAAAATCTTGATGATTGGATGGGAAATAGAAAATTCACCCTGGGGAACACCTCTGTGGCTCTGCTCGATCGGAGCACAGGAAAATAATTTTCTTGGGTGGCAAAAGCCAGGGTACCTTTTTGGCTAGGCTTAAACAGGCCCTAGGGCTAACAGCCTAGTACCTACCTATGAACCTACCTATGAACCTATAAGAAGCCTATGCATTCCGCTCCAGCAAGATTACAAAGAATGATGCTCAAATTGCAAAAGTACAATTTCAAGATGGTCTACATGAAAGGCAAATTGCTTTATCTGGCTGATACCTTATCCAGATTGCCCAGAAATATGACAGAACAGTTTCAGGCAAAGAATTTTGACTCTGATGTGATGTCAGTGCATAATTTTTCTACCACTAGACTTGATGAGTTGAGAGATCATACTCAGACTGATCCAATTTTGCAGAAGCTCAATCACTACATTAAGGTTGGATGGCCATCAAAGCAATCTACTGTACCACCTGAAGTGCAAACCTATTTTCTTTACAGAGATGAATTATTGATGGAAGATGGCATTATTTTCAAAGGTCCTAAAACTGTTGTTCCTGCTTCCTTACAATAAGAATATATACAGATTTTGCATTGTGGTCTCCTAGATTCTCCATCCACTAAGAGAAGAGTGAGAGAATTGGTATTTTGGCCTTCATAACCAAAAGACATTGGTTCATAGGTTCATAGGTTCATAGGTTCATACTAGGCTATCTACCCTAGGGCATTTATAAGCCTAGCCAGAATGTGTTTGGCTTTCGCCACCCATTTTAAATTTATTTTGCTATGCCCTTTTTCGAGGTTAGTATACTGTGCCTCTGTCTAACAGTGACACAGAAGTGATACCCGGGGTAAACCTACGATCTCCCATCCACTCATCAAGATTCCTCTTGAAGAGAGTCAATGAGGGACTCTGCCTAACCTGGACTGGGATTTTATTCCAGAGTGAAGGGAGCCTCTGGGTTATGAAACTGTCCCTCCAGCATGTCCTATTTATTTCAGTGCTGAGGTTCAAGTCTCTCGAGCGTAGCTCGATGGGATTTGGATTTTCTGAGGTGCAGCATGTCCATTAATTCCGGGTTGGACATGGCTTTATATGTCAGGCACAGATCGCCTCTGAACAGGCGGTATGCCACTGAGTAGAGCTGGAGTTTCTTTAACCGGGCAGCATATGGCATCTGTTTGAGCCCTTTGATCCTCTTGGTGAGGTACTTTTGGGGTCTTTCCAGTTGCTGCAGGTGTCTGGTAAGGTACACATCCCAAAAGGGGCATTGTACTCAATTATGGGCCTGATGAGGGATGAGTAAAGAGGCACGATAACCTACCCTGATCTAGATGTGAATCCCTTCATGATTAGGTGGGCTATATAAAATGTTTTTCTAACCACTTTGGCCATGTGGTTGTCAAATGAGAGATTGCTATCAACTTGGGTCCCCAGGTCCCTAATTACTTCTTCTGTACTTAATGGATTACCACCTATGTGGTAATTTGTGGGCACTTTGTTTTTGCCAAAGGGGATGACTATACACTTTTTGGCATTTAGCTTGAAGCCATGGCTCTGGCACCAGTTGTCTGTTTCTATGAGGCCCTTTTGGAGGATGCTTGTGTCGGCTGGAGAGTCGATTATGGCGCCCAGTTTGCAGTCATCTGCGAACTTGGTCAGCCACAGTCCTTCCGTGTTGGCCTGTACCTCCGAGAAATATATACTGAACAAGAGAGGTCCCAGGACTGAGCCTTGTGGGACACCACTTGTAACTGGTTTGGAGTCTGACATGGCTCCAGCAATTCTAACCATGTGGGTTCTGTCCTTGAGCCAGTTTGCAATCCATCTAGTGACATAGGGGTTTATATTTAAGCTGGTGAGCTTATCTATAATGCCTGAGTGGGGTATTGTATCGAAGGCTTTTGCGAGGTCCAGGTAGGCTGTGTGGACCACCTTCCCTCGTCAATGGCCTTGGTGACTGTTTCAAAGAAATCAACCAGGTTTAAGAGGCAGGATCTGCCCTTAACAAAGCCGAACTGGGTAGGATCCAGTGTTTGTAGGTCCCCAATATCTTTATTTATGAGGTCCATGATGATCCTTTCCATAGTTTTGCAGACCAAGCTAGTCAGGCTTATGGGGCGATAGTTTCCAGGATCCATTGAGGCACCACCTTTATGGAGAGGGACCACTGTTGCTGCGCCACTCTTTGGGCACATATCCTGTAGTAAGGCTGAGATTGAACAGTAGTTTTATGTTTGGGTTTAGCTCTTCTTGGAGTTCATGTAGGATGCAGCCCGGGACACCATCTGGTCCCATTGATGCTGTGTTTTTGCTTTGGAGAGGGCGGCTCTTACCTTAGCATCTGAGATGTCAGGGGGGCAGCACTCTGCTGGGATAGATATTTGCCCTTTTGGTAGGGGGTGGGAGAAGTTTGCGCTGAACCTGTCAGCTAGGATGTTGGCAATGTCTGTGGGTTTGGTGTATTTTTTGTCATTTTGGACTAATTCTGAGCATATCTGGGAATTACCACCCAGGTTCCTAACATAACTAAAGAAAGCCTTGTGATTATCCTTAGTGTCCTGTGCAATTTTTCTCTCGAAGCTGGCCTTAGACAATTTTATGTGTGCCCGTAGTTTTTTGCTAATACTGATCAGTGATGCCTTCCCTTTTTGGGATTTTGCTCTATCATTTAGTAGCTTCCTCCTTCTATTGTATAGTTTGTTTATGGCTGGGGTCCACCAGACAGGATGTCTGCCTTTGGAGGATTGGGTCTTGGTTTTATTTGGGATCGCATGATCCCTGCATTCCTGAAGGTGTTCATAGAATGCGTTTATAAAGGATTCTGCGGTCTGGGCCGTATTTTCCACAGGCCCGGGGGCTTTAAAGGATTCCACCTCAGTTTTGAGGAGTGTGAAATTTGCTTTATAGAAGTTTTTCGCTGTGGTTTTCTGGGCAGGGGGTGGGGTCGGGATGTGAATATCCAGTGAGATTAGTTTATGGTCTGATCTTACCAGTGAGGGATACACTTCTGGTCTGGAGCATAGAGTCCCCATGTTGGTGATGATCAGGTCCAGTATGTTTTCCCCTCTTGTGGGAGTGGTAACAAGTTGTTCCATAGCATTTGAGTTTATAAATTCTAGGAACCTTTGGGCTAGGGTGTTGGAGCTAGATTAATGCTCCCAGTCTATGTTTGGGTAGTTGAAGTCGCCCAATATAATGGTGTTTGGAGAGACCTTCATATTTTCCAGTGTTCTCAGGAAGGCCGAATGGGGTTCCTGGGTTTGGGAGGGTGGTCTGTAGCAGGCCATAAACTGGAAGGCAGTTTTACCCACTGTTAGTTGCACATGGATAGTCTCTGATGTTTCGTGCTTTGCCACCAACCTGGAGGTGTGGGTATCTTTGATGAATATCGATACTCCCCCTCCTTTTGTGGTTCGGTCCAAGTTTTGGGGCCGAAAAGCATGGTATGAGGTATAACCTGGTAGTGCTGGGGTGCTCTCGGGAGCCCTGAACCAGGTTTCTGTTACTGCACAGATATCAATGTTCTCCATGCTAAGGAGAGTTTCGAGTGCGTGCATCTTGAGGTTTAGACTTCTGGCATTGAGTAGCATTATTCTTAGTTTCTTATCCCTTGTGATACCTATGGAGGTGGGTATTTATCAATACCTATTGATAAAGTACTTTCTTCCTATTCAGTATGCAATAGTACTAGACCGCATTTGCAAAGAGAACCATTTTAGCTAAGTCCAGTTCCTGAACTACCTTGGTCTACAGTTGCAGCATATATCTTTGAGTAGAACAATCAACACTACTTGGTTTTGGTAGACTCTTATTTGAATTGGTTTGAGATTGATCTGCTACCTAACCTAACATCCACTGCTGTTATTACCAAATTGAAACGTCATTTTTCAGTTCATGATAGTCCATACAAAGTTCTTTCTGATGATGGCACTCAATTTACTAGGCGGTTGTTTCAGAAATTTGCAAAAGACTGGGACTTTGTACATGTCACTAGCAGTCCTGAATATCCTCACTCAAATAGTCTAGCTGAATGTGCAGTACAGAGTGTAAAGCAGTTACTTGAAAGGTCAAAGCATGATAATACCGATGAGTTCTTGAATTTGCTTAATCTCAGAAACATATCCCGTGACGATATTCTTGGCACACCTACTCAAAGAATACTTTCCAGGCAAACTAGAACTATAAGGAATCCAAACACAAAAAACAAACTAGAAAAAGAACTGAGAGAAATGAACACGCCCTCACTGCACCACTTCTATTAAAACAATCCAAATGGTATCGATATCCACCTTCAATGGACCAAGCAAAGCATAAAAGTTTTAAAATTTTCAAATGTTTATGCTTTGCTTGGTCCATTGAAGGTGGATATCGATACCACTTGGATTGTTTTAATAGAAGTGGTGCAGTGAGGGCGTGTTCATTTGTCTCAGTTCTTTTTCAAACTAGAACTATGCAACCCATAAATTCCAGTTTATTGAAGCCTAAACCAAAGAAAAATAAAACCATCAAGGCTCAATTGGTTAAGAAGCGTAACATCCAGAAATCTAGTTATGACAGATCTAGCAAATTACTTTGCCCGTTGAGGGAAGAAGACACGGTACAAATCCAGACAGTGAAAGGTTTTGATTGGGTTGGACACATTACAGGCATCTGTGCCAAGCCAAGATCTTACCTGGTAAACTCGGAAGGTGTGGAAGATAGGAGTAACCCGTAAACATCTTCTTCCTGTACCAGAATCATCATCACCATCACAGCATTGTTTCTGTGATGCAGACTTCAAATCTAAGAGTGAATGAGACACTGTTTCCATACCAGAATGTGTTCAAAATTTTGATTCCATTCCAGAAAATGTTCTAGACATTCCACAAGTCAAACAGTTTGCAGAGACAGTTCCAGTTGCTAAATCTAACTCTCTGTTTTATGTCACATGATATGGTCAAGTATCAAAGCCTAGTGTG
This sequence comes from Protopterus annectens, assembly GCF_019279795.1. Lineage (NCBI taxonomy): Eukaryota > Metazoa > Chordata > Ceratodontiformes > Protopteridae > Protopterus > Protopterus annectens. The sequence continues at coordinate 1,413,215,725 of NC_056732.1, read as the reverse complement.
AAATATGCAGCAATGTGGACATGATTGTATATATATATATATATATATATATATATATATATATATATATATATATATATATATATATATATATATATATATATATATATATATATATATATATATGTGTGTGTGTGTGCTTAGTATTGTGTAATGAATGATAAAGAATTACCCATGATTTCTGCATGCTAAATAGACTCATAGCAGTATATGATCTAGTTCTCAAAGAGTGAGGATGTAGATCAGAATGCAACTGAAGTGTGCTGTATCTTTAAGAAGCATGTCAAGGATATATGTGCATGTATAAATTCTAGACACGTGCATCCCCTAGTGCCATTTTGTAAGAGTAGCCACAGTGAGAGCATGCATGATCACAGTTGTTAGTTTCTATATAAGTTACTTAAGTTAAAGTCAGTAACCTTCTATAGTTATGTGTTTGTATAAAATAAAACTGCTTGAATAGAACCCATGAAGTCTCTTCTATTCTGTCCAAAGTAGGAGAGCGACAATTATGATGATAAAATTAACAGTAACACTACACAAATATGTGCAGAAATGAACCATAAACTAATGTCTTACTATGTTTGTATGTGTATTCCTGTCACTGTCTACCTCTCCACACCCCTTGTGTGTCATCCAAAAAAAGCCCCTTGACTCCAACTAGTTTCCATAAGCCATGTTTTCGTTAGTAATACCATGCTTGGTCCCTCATTTGTTTCAGATTACACCTGTATCATACCTGTCAGTATTGAAGAAATGCAACAGGTATAACAAATGGGTAAATCATGACACCTGAACATGACCATGACACATATCTGTTCTGTATTCCATCAGATTCAGTCATGGTTGTATGTATAGACTGATTATTTGTGCCAAGGTCGCACAGAGCACCACACAGGACTGTTATTTCCCATTCTAAGATCGATACGTCAAGACATTATTATGCATTTGCTAATAGGTTCATAGGTGTTTACTAGGCTAATGACTACAAGGGCCTTTTTAAGCCTAGCCATGCATCCCAAATCTCTGACAAGTTCTCTTACCCTTGATAAGTGTAAGCAGGGGCTTGGGAGATGAAACCTTTACAGGCTGCCTGTGTCCATTAGAGACATAGATGCCAAACCAGGGATGAATTTCCTGTTCCCCATCCAGTTGCCCAATTTGCACTTGAATTAGATTAGGGAGGAACTCTTCTTCACATGTATAGGGAGCCTGTTCTAGAGAAGGAGTAGTCTCTGGGATGCATACCTGTCTCTCCAGCATATCCTATTTATATCACAGGCAAGGTTTAAGTCTTTAGAATGGGTAATTATGTTGTGTTTATTTTGTGGATATGCAGGATGTTTATCAAAGTGAGGCCTGACAATGCCTTTTATACCAGGCATAGATCTCCTCTCAGCTGTCTGCAGGAGACACAATACAGTGATAGGGCCTTGAGGTGGTCTGCAAAGGGAGCCCTGTATTTTTTTAGTGTGGATCCTCCATTGACGTTCCACTTGTTGGATATGCCTGGTTAGGTACATACCAAAGGGGGCATTCTACTCTATCATAGGTCTGATAAATGATGATTGCAGTGGAACAATGACTTTCTTGGACCTAGACAACATACATTTGTTTATAAGTTGTACAACATAGAATGTTTTCCCCACTACTGTAGACATATGGTGGTCAAAGGCTATATTACTGTCTATGTGTGTCCCCATGTCCCTTACTACTGGATCAACACTTATGAGAGTATTGTCAATATGATAGTCACCAAGGATAGATGACTACTCAAAGGATACCATTATGCATTTCTTGGCATTTAGCTTTAGTCTATGGCTATGACACCAGTTATTTTTCTGTGTCAGCCCTTCCTGGACAACATGTGTTTTGATAGGGAATTCGATGACAGCTCCTAATTTGCTATCATCTGCAAGTTTAGTCAGCCAGATACCATTCTCATTGGCTTTGACTTCAGAGATGTAAATGTCAAAAAGGAATGGATCCAACACTGATTCATGTGGGACTCCACTTGTGACTGGCCTCTTTGTAGAGGTGGACTCCCCAGTTCTAACTTCCTGGGTCCTGTCTGTGAGCCAGCTGGCTATCTACAAGATGACATAAAGGTTTGTACCTAACCTCTTGAGTTTGTCAACAATGCCTGAGTGGGGTATTGTGTTAAATGCCTTGGCTGGGACAAGATAGGCAGTGTAAACCATTTTGCCCTCATCCATTGCTTTGGTGACCGTCTTAAAGAAGTCCGCCAGGTTGAGTAGGCATGACCTGCCCTTGATGAAACCAAATTGAATTGGGTCCAGTATCTGGAGGTTTCCTATGTCATCACTCATCATTTCCATGATAATTCTTTCCATGGCTTTGCATATGAGATTAGTGAGACTTATGGGTCTTTAGTTTCCAGGGTCTGTAGATGCCTTCCTTTGTGCAGAGAGATGATTGTTGCTATTCTCCATTCACAAAGCATGAAGCTTGTTTGGAGGCTACAGTTAAATAGCAATTCCAGGTGGCCTGATAGATCATGTTTGATGCTATTTAGAAGACATTCTGGATATTGTCTTGGCCCATTGATGCATTGTGTTCTTGGCCGTAGAGAGAGCCTTAAGGACCTCTTCCCTAATAATAGTAGGGGGTGATATTTGATGGTATTTCCTGAGGGGAGGTTGAAGGGGAGAGAGCGGTAAAGTTGTAGCTGAATTTGTCAGCCAGTAGGTTTGCTGTATCCTCTGGCTCAGTATAGGTGGCTGCATTAACAATGCACTCTGCACACAATTGTATATTGCCTATGAGGCTGCGGACATAGCTAAAAAATGCCTTGTGGTTGTCCTTACCCTGAGAGGCCAAATTGGGCTTTAGTAAACTTTATTTGTCCTCTGAGTTGTTTGTTTAGTCTGATGAGAGTGCTGTTACCCTGCTGGGTGCTGCACCTCCTAATTTTTGCCACAATTTTCTTCTTTCTGTTATACAGCCTATTCATTTATTTTATTTATTTATTTTATTTAACATTTGTTTACTGGGAAAGTCCATCTAGGATACAGCCCATTTTCAGCGGAGACCCAAGGAGAAATGTTCCAGATGCATGTCTTTGGAATGTGGAAGGAAACCGGAGCAACCGGAGAAAACCCACATCAAGACAGGGAGGACATACAGACTCCGCACAGAAGGCACCCCAGCTGAAAATTGAATTGGAGAATGTCTTGCTGTGAGGCAACAACGTTAACAGCTGCACTGGCATTAATGTCGTGATTCCACCAGGGTGGATCATTTTTGTGAGTTAGTTCTGTATTTCTTCCTTCCAGCAGCAACACAAATACACTTCCCAGTGCTGCTCTTCAGGCAAAGAATAAAAAATATTTACAAATAATTCTTTGTGTAGGGTAGACAACTCCTGTATGTCTTTACTGATTTTTAAAACCAAGGTATGTGGATTTCAATGTGATGTTGACTCAGTTAAGTCAGTCTGAATGTATGTCCAGACTCCAATGGTTGCACTTACAACTGTGTTACAATGGTGTGTAACCTTTTCACACATAATCCATCACTATTATTCTGAAGTGCACTCTCATATTTAGGAAGTGTTTGCTTGTATTGTCAATGCACATTGTGCAAGCATGAGGCAAGACAAGTGACAGTGACACTGTCAATGGTTACTGTTTGCATGCAATCATCCCAGAATGAACTGAGAGTGAAACATTTACATGTCCCTCACAGTAACTCAATGTACATGACTGACATTATATAAATCTTAGCAGAGAAGTATGCCATTACGTAGTACAAGCATAGTGCTGTTACACTGGCCTGTCCACATATATGTATTTGTCCCAAAACCTGTGATGCACAGTATCAGATGTTCCAAACAGTGAAGTTTTACTAATTACAAATGTGCATTTTCACATTGTTAAAGTCAGACTTCTCCTGTGGTGTTTGGGATTTATAATGTGTTCTGTAGATTCTGTAACTAAATAGTAGGAGGTTCAATTCTCACAGTGGTGAACCTGTGTGAGTGTGTTTGTGTGGGAGGTCAAGAGACACCTCAGTGTGAAATGTGTTGTGTTGACTTCCATTCAGCAGAATAAATTTAGCTTTCTACCCAGGTCCCTCTGCAGTTTATCCCACTTTTAACAGAAACATCCTCTCTGTGATACACTGATGAGGTCATAATGTGAAAAGTGGATTCTGTTCCCTTAATAGTCAGACTTCTGTGGGGCTTGCTGCTAATACTGCGTTCTCTAGATTCTGTAGCCTAGATAGGCAGGAGGTTCTAATACCACAGTGGTCAGCTTGTGTGTGTGGCTGAAATATCAGGTGTATAGCTTTCTGAACAAATGTGCTGTATCAACTTCCAGGCAAGGGAAGATTTTAACATTAGCAAGAATGCCCTTATCCCACTTTTACCACAAACATCTTTTCTGCATCACACTGATGAGGTCTTCATATCAAAAGTGCACTCTCTGCCCTTATAAATCAGACTTCTCCCATGCCACTTATTGCTAATATTGTGTTTTATAGATTGTGTTATTAGATAGGTAAGGAATCCAGCACTGGTTAAATAATGTAACCGTGTGTACTGCCATCTGCAATTGGGGCTGTGACATCACCCCTTATGTAAACTTCCACTTAGTAGATGTATTTTCCCGGCCAGAAGGCTGCCCTCTAAATTCATATTACCCCTAGGTAATACCCAGTTTTGGAAGCATAATGGTTACAACATTCTATCAAAAAGGAACTACATCAGAGTGCTCATACGAGTCATCCTATGGCACTGGCTGTTAATACTGTGCTTTCCAGACTGCATAAGTACAAAGGGAGGAGGTTTGAATCCAGCATTGACTGATTACTGACCGTGTAAGTTTGTCTAACATGTTGTGTAGAGAAGGTTTCTAACGCATGTAGTATGTGTAGCTGTATAGTGTTACTGTGCACCTGAACGACCTTCATACCTTATAGATGAACATCAACGTATTAAAGAAGGGAGATGTATTCCATGCAAATGTGCACTGTCACAATTGTAAAACAACATCTCGTGTGGCATAAGCAATTCAGACAGTGTTCTATACCTTGTTATCTTAGATAGTCTGTTCAAATCCAGCCATTCCTCCTTCAATTCAATTGTGTCAGTATGACTGTAAATGTGGATGTAGGTAACAATGTTGTCATTCTGATATCTGCTGTGTGCATATATAGCTGGGGATTCCTATTACAATAATTTATGCTCATTTTTCACACAGAAATTCTTTAGTGGATATTGATGATGCCATGGGATGACAGTAGGCTTTTCCTCCAGAAATACTGATGCTTTTCATGTGGTGTGAGAATATGAGACAATGCACTGTATGCTGTTGCCTTTGTAAGATGTGTTGGAATCCATGATCATACACATTGCACATAATTTCTATTCTCCCCGTCACAGTGAAGACTGCATGTTTGGGTATACCTAGCATCTGGCAATGCTGTGTGAGAAACAGAAATAAAGTTACAGTCATTTAAAGAAATTGCAGGCATACATATCCCTTGCAGCCAGAACATGATGTCATGACTTCAAAGACCCAGATATCTCACAATAGTAGCAACACTTGCACCATGGTGCATTCATTCTACACAATATCATGTAGCTTCTGTCTTCACATAGTCAAGCGTTCAAACCACATATTGACTGAATGTAAACATTGTGTGTCCTAATGCTGTTATTAATGAATGACATCTACAACTGTTATAATGTGTGCATTCACAGTGGGAAAAAACTCCCTCAGCCCTTTTATTCCATAAAAATTGTTTGCAATGCAATCATATGATTTACTGATGTTACAAAGGTGGAGTGTTTCAGTTTGGTTAAGACTTCCAGTGTGGCTCATGTGATTTATACGCATGTCATTAGTCAGTGGACTTAGCTTGTTGTTCAGTTGCAGCAAAAAAGCAATATTCTGTGAATTTAATGACATTACATAAGCAACAATGTATGAAATGATTATTCTCAATGCTTACTTTGGAGAAAGTATTATGAAATCATTTAATAACATCCTGCCAATGAAACAGTTATTCTGCCAGTGTCATGGTATGAGTGCTCCTGCATCACATGCATTCATTAATGACTTGTATATTATGTCTACACAGATGGCGTGTAGTTCAGTTCTGGGACAAGGCTGTAAAAAAAACAACAAGAACAGCTGCATTAGCAGAGAAACATTGATATTGTGCAGAATGTTATGTGAACATTAACAACATAGTTACCTCCTTGTCATCATTCTGACAAAATCATATCTTACAAATTATTCTAGATAGCCTTTATTACTTCATACATTAATTTCATTTGTTTGTGACAAGATCCAGTGCTATGTTGTGTAGCAGATGCAGTCAATACATAGTTCTGTACAGTGTGTAGCATGATTGGCAGGGGTTTGAATCTGTTAACAACTGTCTGTCTAATAACATGGGTCAGATAGGAGTGGCTTAGGCAAAGAAATCATTTATGGTACAGTCAGAGGACAACCTTTTTAAGGCATCACTCTCTAAGATAGGGGACCCATGCCCATTACAATAGGGATGAGCTGTAACTCCTTCAAGTGTGGTCATCATGACACACATACTATACCCATTTCTATGGCATCACAGGTTGATATGGCAACATGCAAATGTTGAGTACGTCATTGATTGTTCACAGGCATTGCTTAATTTCTAAATAAGAATGCAATGTATTGCATGTCTTCCTCTAAACATTTATGTATTATTGTAATTGTTTTCTTTACACTGTACAGTTTTATAGGACATAACTTACATACCATTTCTTACAGTATGGCATGATGCCAGATCATAATAAAGTGTGACTGGGCCTATGTTAGGACACTTTCTTGTGTGTTTGTATTGTCTGCATGCTGTAATGGCAGTATTCTCTGTAATATCTTGTGAGCATGCCCGATATAATCATGTAGTAGATACACTCAGTTTATGAACAGAGACCTTGAACTACTGCAATGTCATCATATCTGTGTTGTCATTTGTCACTTTTGTATTTTGAGTTCTATTATATTACTGTTTATGATGTACATGAATATAAAACACATGCTTGTCTAATACATGTGTTAAGGTAATATATCCTCCTGTCTATAATTGTCAGCTGTAAAACATGTTCTTTTCTGATGTGCATGACACAACAGCTGTACAGCTCATTCCTTCTTCTTTACACAGGATGAAGTGAACAATACATTCAGTTATTATTCATACATTCCCTGTATGTGCATGTCGTATTCAGTAACTGCAGTGTGTGCGTGAATAGTCCCTAATGCATCCACTGTCTTTGCTAACTGTTATCTCAACACGTCATGTTATCGACATTAATATCACTTTTATTCCCCTTTGTTACAGTGTTGCATTGTGTCCCTCTCACATCCGCTGTTAGCTTGTTTTTTCTTAGTTATGCACAAGGGTAAAGAATTAGTAACAGGATTATTTATTATTACATCAATATGCACGTCTTTCTGTTTAGAATGTTTCTTTGTGACATGATCACATATGAATGTATTAAATGAGTATCATCTCCTCCATTTGCTCTCCCTTCATACTTATGCTAGCACTATTAACATTATATTTTGTGTACATTGTTCCAGTTTCATGTCCTGTGCTTCTAACTTCTTGTAATCATCTTGCCCTTACTTCATACAAGCTGTCTGCATGTACTCACATAATACATTTGTCTACAGGCAAGAAGTTTTGTTTACATTGCGTGCTTACTCTTTCCTGCACCGTTTCACAGCTGCCAGTGCTGCTGCTGGACACAAAACGGTGCTTGGAAACATGTAAGAATGATGAACAGCTTTCATACTGACATACTGTAATCATATAGGCTTCGCGTGAAGCCTACAAAAGTAAATAACAAAAATAATACTAATTAGGCAGAACAAACAACACCCTGATATGCTGCATGCAGTGCTACTCAGCTGGTAACAGAATCTTCACTGGACAGATGTGCTTCTCACATCTTAATAATCAGTTCTTTCAGGCTTACTCTTAATTCCCAGATTTCTCCTTCTGTTCTACCTGAAATAATTTGCTTCCATATTAAATTAGTTACTCCACATCTTTTTCCATTGATCCCTGCCATGAACTTATTTTCCTGCTTGCAGACTTCATATCTCTGTACAGCATTTTTAACATGAGCTGGTCAGCATAAAAAAGGACTCCGTTATCTGAAACTGATAGATTACTCTTAGGTAAATGCTCTTGCATACCATTCCTATATGTCAAGGTTGCATTTATTTTCCATCCACCATTGCCAAATATATCAGTATTAAAATAGGCTTCAGGATCTTCTGAGAACATCATGTAAAGACAGCAACTAAACTTTATCAGCAACTGCCATACAATCTGATTGCCAAAGAATGATGGATTGTTTTCTCAAATTATAAAATCCAAAGACTCAGCGTTCAGAAAAACAAACAAAACTAAATGTGGAAGAACGCTGTGCCCCTAAGTGTCTTGAAACGCCAAGCTGGTCTTCAGGAATAAGCCGAGCAGAGTGGTTCTGTAGTGATAGATTTGTCTAGAAACTGATTTATCATATACTGAAAATAAGTGGTGCATGGTGGCTACTTCCTGTATTATATTTCTTAACAGGATAACCTCTGTATGTTTTCCCCAGATATATGCTGTACATTTCGATATTTGCTCAGTGTCTCTCTCTGTTTGTGATATTTTTTTCTTTGAAACTTTCTGTTAGTGCATATATTGCATGCCAAATGAATCAAATACTTAATTAAATTTTATTATTATAGCTGTGCATATAAGAGTGATATTATAATATATAAAATATAAAATAATTCAAATGTAGCACTTTGGCACCAAAAAAGTTATTTAAACGATACTATTCAGATTCAATGGAGTTCTGATGAAGCTCGCTGTTTGTGAGTGAAAGCGCTTAACTTTTATTATATTTTACCATTTTATGCAATCAATTTATTTATATTATAATAACACTCTGCTCGGCTTATTCCTGAAGACCAGATTGGCGTTTCAAGACACTTAGGGGCACAGCGTTCTTCCACATTTAGTTTTCTCAAATTATCATATAAGAAGCAAACTTCATAGTTTTTCCATTGAGTCCATAGGCATAGGAATCATAATACGAGAGGAACTCCTGCACTAATATCTGGCTAAATACCCATTTGGCTTTACAAGACCTTCAACTTCCAAACCACACAGAAAAAAAAAACAATTCAAATAAACTAGTTTCAATTTTGTGACAGGACAATTTCCTCCACCTCTCAAATCAGTTAGGCATCTACTGCAAGGGGCTGCTTTTGTCTTAACTTGAATAAGGCTTTCCTATCTCAGCTGCTGTCTCCTACAACAATGTTGCCATACTACAGAATATCACAAATTAAATATGCCAAGTCATCACGCGCTTTCACCATCAAGAGCATCACTGGTTCACTCTCAGTAAGCCCAACTGGTTACCAGTAAAGCAAAGAGTCCACCTTCTACTTGGTTTACTTGTCTTCAGATTCTTCCATCTAGAAACTTATGTTCTCTTTTCTAGGTAAAACTGTGTCAGAATTGCTTTTGGATAAATTGTGCATTGCTTTTATTTATGTATGTAAAAAAAACTGTGATCACTCAGGTTGTACCTGAAATTGTTCTATTAAGATGAGTATACTAGCCAGATTAAAAAAACAAAAAACTAAAAATATATATAGATATATATAGAGAGAGAGACATCTGGCAGAATGCATAAATATTCTCACCAAGTGATAACTCTTCAGTCTTTTCCCCAGGTGAACCCAAACACTCCCATGAAAGTTGATTGTAACATTGTGTTTCATTTGAGCAGTGTGGTACTATACAGTAAGGGCAAGGTTTCCCCTTTTTTGTTTCAGCACTATGCCCATAAATGTATAGACTACTGCCTTTTGTCTACAGGCTGGGTAAAGTGAGACAGAAATTTGAAGAGCATTTCTGCACAGAAGAACTCAAACATGCTGAGTAGAGGTGTATAATTATCAGAGAACAATCACATTTTAATGAGAAAGGAATTGAAACTGTTGCCAAATGTTTATCAGTGGGTTACAGCTGCAGCTATAACACTTCTAGATGAGACATAATTTCTATTTTCCAACAACTCTGTTTCTTTATTAGTAGAAAAAAAGTCATTTCTCATTTGATCTTGTATGAATAGCATAAAGTCTGAGGCAAAAATAAGGCTATGTGATGCAATGACTTTCCTCTCTGTTATTTTACAGCACTATATTCATAAATATATTGATAATGTTTTTTAATGATTTTAATGTATTTGTTAATGTTGTTCCTTGATTTTGTACATCATACACCTCAGATTAGACATGCAGTAATTCCTCCCACAATACATAAAATGCACTGCATAAGCACCATGAACAAGTTACATTATGCACCATGGAAAGCAACAGCACATGGTTATACAGCATTTTTGTCATTTATTATTTGTTAAACAGGTTAGTCCCACTAGGCTAGTAGCCTCTTTTCAGGGGGGACCTAAGGAAATATTTCTATTACTAGAGCAATGTTACCTAGGTTTTGGGAATTTCACCTACTTTTTTCGATAGGTGTTATGAGATATTTCATGTCCACCTGAGCTATCACCAACCCAGGCAGATGGGACCACAGTTTAACATCTCATCCAAAGGACAACATTCTCAGGAGTGCAGCAGCAACCCCCTTATACTGCAGTATATCTCCCTGATGTGGGAATAGAACCCACAGTCTTCTGCACCAAAGGCAAGTGAGCTGTGTCACATTTTATTATAATGTATAAGCATGCAGCTAAATCATGGAATGGGGGATGTATGACAGTAGTACTATGCTGGGGCTGGGGGTATGAATTAGGATTTAAATAATAAGCAAAGAAAACATATTTATTGCATTATTATTATTTGAACTTTTGGAAAATAAGATCACTGGACCAAACTTCAGTTAGCGCAGTAAGATAAAAATAACACTATAGTAAACTTTGTAGTGGTAGAATCAAGCTGTGTTTTTAATTTATCAAATTTATCATATTAGTAAAAACATAAATTAATATAACCTCTTTTTACATAGAGGGCAAGCCACTGTGTACCATGCATGTGAGATGCTGCACACACACACACACACACACACACACACACACACAAACACAAAACCACAGACACTGTACCTGCTTATTCATAACTATATTTTGCAAAAATCAGCTGGTGTAAAATAAACGCATAAATATTTTATAAACAATAAAACCTATTAAAATTGCACAAATAGCAATTCTGTTAGTGAGAAGTATTTTTCAAACTGATAATACTCAGTGCATTCATAGCCTTTCCATAAATATTATAATGTATTATTTTGCACAGAAACGCAGAATTATATTTTGGCTAAACTTTCAGAAATTGTCATATCTTGAAAACTGTACAACCTAGACATATATTGTAAGAGCACTTTTGCTGATCAGACATAAGCTTTCACGTTACAACAAAAAATCCCCCTCCGAGTGCATATTTATTGAGATAGTTTCAGAAATAAGAAAACATACTAGAATATATGATTAGCAGCATAAATAACATTGAATATCTCCTAGTACCTACCTATGAACCTATACACCCCGTGGATCACTTCTGTGTCTCTGTTCAACAGTGGCACAGGAAAATAACTTTCTTGGGTGGCGTGAGCCAGGGAAACCTGTTGGCTAGGCTTATGTAGGCCCTTGGGCCGATAGCCTAGTACCTACCTATGAACCTATGAACCCAAGATGTAAAACCAACCAACAGTGCAAATATCAGTGACAGTTTTATTTAACAACATCTACGGCTTTACCTGATGCAATGTAATATGTTGTAAGTCACGCATTTTTTGAAGTAGTAAGTACATATATAAATATTATTTATTTCATAATTACTAACAACTAGCAGTTTCTCCAGTATAATGTGATATAAATGGACATTGACAATAAGTTTCCCTTTCTCCTACCAGGCATTTCACATTATACCCCTCAATAGCTTGTAGTTCTCTCACTTATGCAAAATCTGAAAATAAATATGAATGTGAAAATGCTAAGTGGTGATTGTTTTTTCTACTGTAAACATCCTAGATTTACAGTGTTAGTATCATTTTGTTAATTTGGCGACTTTGGTGGTGCAGCGGTTAGCGTTGCCGCCTCACAGCAAGAGGCTCATTCTAATGCTGCCTATTATTGGCTGGTACATCACTTACTTAAAGAAGTCAGACCCAAAACAGACTGCATAAGGAGTATTGGGTGTTGCCATAATGGTTAAAGTGTTTACCTCACAAGCACAAGGTACAGGGCTTGCTTTTGAGAATGGTGATTTAGCTCAATTTAAGTGATGTTGGTTTGCAATGTGATTGGTACAGGATTTGAGCCATTACCGTAACATTTCGGAGAGAGGGTTAACATAATGGTTAAGGTCCTTAACTCACAGATACAAGGTATAGGGTTTGATTCTGACCTGGAAAAGGTCTGGATGCCATAAGGAGCTATAGGTGTTAACTTGAAGTATGCAAAAAAGGTACTATAGGTTTGAATGAGGTAGACTCTACTTTCTGGGCTCTGATATGAACTATAAGTGGGTAATCGTTTAGTAGTCTGAGGATAAATGATCAAATATTAGAATTTGGGGACCTCTGTGACAAATGCAAGAAACTGCAATGTCCATTTTATCATATGTGGAAGTGTGATTACTTTTTATATGCCAAGGGGGAGGCAGGAAAGGCACAGGTGGGTAAATTCATTCTACAGGTGTAGTGAATGAATGAATGAATGTGGTATAATTCTATAGCTGTGGACAGTACATGAAAGTGAATTGGAGTGTTTAAATGGTGCAGTGTGACATCATATTGTAACACCATGTTTTTGTCATTCTGTTTCTTAATCAGAAAGAGAAGGCTAGACAACCAAATAATATGTATGACTCTATGGTACTAGTAGAATTTTGATTAGGATGGATTGTACTAACATTCGATTTACTTGAGTATCATTGTATGCTTGCGTTGATTTTATTTATTTCTACTGACTAGATTGTGGAGTTAGAATATAAAACTGACCAGAGTCCTTAAAATACTTTAATTACATATTTCTTTATTGATAATTACTGATCATCTGGGGATACTTTTTGTGTGTTGTTATATGTTTGATATTTTTGAGTTTTTCTTGGTTGATACATGTAAAATGGGAATTTATCTTGCATTTATTTGCAGTGTGGCTAGTATAATTGTGTGAGATATGTAAAGGTTGTACAATGTTTTTTTTTTTCAGTTTAATATTGTTATTGCTCTTTCTAGTATTTTGGGGTATTTAACTGTATAGTGATTTGTTTTTTCTTACATTTATTTCAGAGGTAATTGAATTTGTATAGATGTCTGTGCTCTCTTTACAGTTTAGTTTATGAAAGTAGTAGTGTATGCTTGTTTGATTTGCATGGCAGTATTGTGAGTATTTTGGTATGTTGACATTTTATACAGTTGTTACTGTGATATTTGGTATTGTTTGTGTGTGTGTGTGTGTGTGTGTGTGTGTGTGTGTGTGTGTGTGTGTGTGTGTGTGTGTGTGTGTGTGTGTGTGTATGCGTGTGCCTGTGTATGTGTGTCTCTGTGCACGTGCATGCATTTATGTGTGTGTGTGTGTGTGTGTGTGTGTGTGTGTGTGTGTGTGCGTGTGAGCATGTGTGTCTGTGTATGTTTGTCTCTGTGCACATGCATGCATTTATATGTGTGTGTGTGTGTGTGTGTGTGTGTGTGTGTGTGTGTGTGTGTGTGTGTGTGTGTGTGTGTGTGTGTGAGAGAGAGCGTGTGTCTGTGTATGTGTGTCTCTGTGCATGTGCATGCATTTATGTGTGTGCATGTGTGTGTGCGCCATTACTGTGTGTGTTTCTGTGTATGTGTGTCTCTGTGCATGTGCATGCATTTGTGTGTGTGTGTGTGTGTGTGTGTGTATGCGTGTGTGTGTATGCCTGTGTATGTGTGTTTCTGTGCATGCGCATGCATTTATGCATATGCACCGGTATTTCCGCTCTTGGTATTCCATTGTAAATCCATGTAAATGAAGCATTAGCATGTATTTTTTGTATTCATTCTTCATGCTTTTCCAGAATCCTCAAGATTTTTCTTCTGCATGTAATGCTAATGTCGTATGTCATACAGTAGAATTGTGTCCAGCATGTAAAACACAACAGTAACTTTACATCTTTCAACTGTTTTTAATGTATGTCTTTTTGTTCATATAGGTTGCCTTCAGGAGAGAACAAACTTGGCTTATCACACTGGTCTCTTGGAACAGTTGAATAGTGGTTGTACAGTTTAGTACTGATAAATTTGTCAAATACTGCTCCTTCAAGATTAAGTCGTAAAGTCAAACAAATGAGGTTACTTTCCACAGAGGTGTGGCAGCCAGTCTGCCTAAGTTGCATTTCTTAGCAGTGTATAATGAAACAGCAATGCCTGGAGAAAACCTGTACAGCTATAAAAAATATATAAATTCTAACCAGACTGCATCTGAAGCCCAGACATAATCCCTGCCAAATGTAGCTCAATTTATTTTTATTACTGAATTAAGTTCTGCCTTCCACCTTCATATTTGTTAAATTGTTTACTGACAATGCTGGAAAGCACTGCATTCAGTCTTAGTGATGCATTTTTATACAATAAAAGTAATAACTCAATTCTTTATCAGGAGTCTCAAGTTAAATAGTCACTTATTACGTGACCAACAGAACATATATTCTGTGCTACCCCTAAGAACACATCAGCATGTAAGAATGTAAAGGGTGGATTTCAGTTCAATAGTAATAAAAAATGATGGCATATAAAATACTTTTAGAACACTTACAAGTAATCCTAAAATATTGTTATATAATGGCAACAAAAAATCAGAGACCAAGTTACAGGTTTCATTTAATTGGGTAATATTTTAAAACAAACAAATGGAAACCAGCTTGCTCAGTTGGTAGTCCAGACCCAGAACTCATTATTTGATATGCAGTATTTTCTGGCCAGATATCTGTCTAAATAAAAGAGGATTTATTAGAACTGCACACTGAGCTAGCAGTGGGCAGATTGTTAATCCCTTTGATTGGGCTAGTCTGTTTCAGTACACACCACCAGCCGCATAAAACAGTGGCACCTCTCTTTGCTTACCAAGCTGCTTTACTTTTAGAGGTTATTATTTAATAAGGAGTGTATTAGAAATGCTGTTGCCCCTTCCATATGCTGACATAAACTGGTATTAAATTGCTCATATCAATTAACTCCAGTTTCACGGAGATTTTTATACGTTCATAGATTAGTACTAAGCTAACTGCTCTTGTGAGCCATTTTAAGCCTAGCCAGTTACCTCTTGTGAGACTCAAACCTTGCACCTTGTGTTTGTAAGGCAAACACCTTAACCATTAGGCCACCCTCCCTACCTCTACTAAGAAAACACCCTACTATCCCTTTACTTTTTCACATCTCATTTCACCATCTTACACCATGTTTCTTGTACAAAAGATGTCAGATAATTTTCTTTCTCTTCCTCTCCTCAGCCTCTACAGTTGCTTCTGGAAGTTTTCAGACTTAATACTTTGAATATGGGACTAAAATTAATATTAATGAAACTGTTCCTTTGTCGACAATTGCAGTACTTTTTTAGTTAGAAAGAAATGCAGTTCATTGGAGGTCAGAGTTACATGACAGATGTCAGACAGATATCATGGAAAGAGGTGTGCCACTAAATAAGCATGATAAAGTCAAGAAATGGAAGGTGTACACTGTTGCCTACACCAAAGTTTCTTGCTGGGCGTGCATGCGCACGTGTGCGCGCCATGAAGCGCGAGTAAGGCAGTGTGCGCGCGTGTAAGGCAAACTGAACATGTGGGAGCGTGTTGGGAGATGTTTAACACTGTTTGCGCTGGTGTGCACTCGTTTTAACCCGAATAAGCAGATTCTGAACCATGTAAGCATGTGTGCGTGTGTGTAAGCCACTGTGAGCGTGTTTCTGCTGGTTTGCACACGGCTCCTCCCTGAGGAAACAGAGAGGAAAAAGGAAGCAACAGATTTAGTAGGAAGCTAGCAGGGAATACTGCTGGAGCTAGCAGGTGAAAACAATTAGAAGCAGGCAATTACACAGGCAGAATAGTAGCCCAGCCCAGCACTTAAAACTCTGCAAACAGCAGTGCAGGATGTTTCTCTCAAGAGACACTGCAAGACAGGAGTTAAGTTATTAGAAGTGAAAACTGAAAAGCTGAACTCAGAGCAGAAATGTTAGGGGCTGCCATAGCTGTCATAATGAGACATAGGCGACTTGCTGAGGGTGGTGACAATGCAGATGGTGCCAGACAACCCACAGTGAGGAGATGGAGAAGAGTGTACAGGCCCAGGGTCACCTACCACGGGTTACATGAGCTGGAGATAGTAGAGCGCTATAGAGTGGACAGAGACCTCCTGCAGCAAATAGTGGAGCTGTGCAGGCCATGCCTCACACACAGAACCAACAGAGGGGAACCCATCCCAGTGGAAACCAAGGTATGTGTTGGCCTAAGAATACTAGCAACAGGTACCTTCCAGAGACCAACTGGTGATATGATGGGGATATCACAGGCATCGACCTCCAGGGTACTGCACCAGTTCCTGGATGCCATGTCAGTACATGTCGGTGATCATGTATATTTCCCCAATGCCCGTGAGGTATTGGCCAGCAATATGCGTCTCTTCCAGCAAATAGCGGAATACCCTGAGGTAGTGGGTGCAATAGACTGCACGCACATATGCATCAAAGCACCAGCCGGTGAGCGGGGTAAGGCATACATCAACCGCAAGGGCTTCCCCTCCATCAACTGCAAGGTCGTGTGTGATGCCCAGGGCATAATAATGAATGTGTGTGCTGGCTGTCCTGGGAGCCACCATGATTCCCACATCTGGCATTTGACGCAGCTGTACCAGACATTTGCCAATGGGGACATCCCACACGGACACCTAGTGGGGGATGCAGGTTATGCACTGGAGCCGTGGCTGATGACACCCATTACAAACGAACCCACACCTGAACAGGAACGCCATAATGAGGCACACGCACAAACACGTAATGTAATAGAGCGTGTGTTTGGGCTGCTCAAGTCACGGTTCCGGTGTCTGGACACATCTGGTGGAGCCTTGCAGTACACACCAATTACATGTACCCAAATTGTCATGGTATGTGCTATGCTACATAATATGATCTTGCGAAAACAGCTGCAGCAGGACCAGCATAGGGCTGGGCCAAACAGCCCCCCACCATTGCCAAGGCCATCACAGGCAGAGCGTGACACGGAGGAGGAACAACCTGAGCCTGCCCCAGTAGGCAGAAGGAAGCGTGCCCAGTATGCCCTGGCCTTGGCAAAGAGGCAACGATAGCACATACACTGGCTCAGTAGGAACCCTGGGAATGATACCCCCTCTGACTCACTCAAATAATAACATGGATGCCTACAATGACATGACCTGCTCACAAACATGTACAGGGAAGTGTAATATGCACATCCAACAGAGGCAGCCCTGCAGCACCACCTGAGGCATGAATGCCATGTGTTAAGTAATGTAACACCATGTACTATATGCACACCTGAGGACCCTGACTAACATCCTACCCTCACCAAGCATCATGCCACAATATGACAATGAGATGATCAAGTGCAATAATTGACTGAAATATCGCAGTTAGTCAAAGGAGATCCAATGTGTGCCAGTCTGGGATGACATGCTGAGCATGACATGATGGCCCACCTGCTAGGACTGGTGTGCACCTATCAGTGCAGGCCATATGGATACTGGCAAAGGCTGTTGTTACCCACAGTGTGCCCTGAATAGGTAAGGCTCAAAACACAAACTTATCTCCATAGGTATCAGAAGGGATAAGAATAAGATAAGGGATAAGTCGAAACAGCAAGTATGGAGAATGTTGATATCTGCGCTGTAACAGAAAACTGAGTCAAGGCTCACAACAGCACCCTAACACTACCAGGTTACACCTCATACTGTGCTGTACAGTCTCAAAACATGGAACAAGCTACAAAAGGAGGGTGACTAGCAAGAATTGTCAAGGATAACCACACCCCCATGTTGGTACCACAACAAAAAGCAGCATGGACTAGCCATGGTCAAGTAACAGTGGCTAAAACTGCCCCCCAGTTTATAGCCTGCTACAGACTACTGTCCCAACACCAGGAACTGCACCTGGCCTATGCTGGAATACATGAATATATCAAGTCCTCCAAACCACATTATATTGGGTGACTGAAAATACCCAGACATAGACTGGGAGCATTATACTAGCTCCAACAGTGTAGGACAAAAGTTCATAGAATCCATAAACCAAAAGGCTCAGGAACAATGTACCACTCCCACAAGAGGGGTAAGCATACTGGATGTGATAATCAGCAACATGGGTACTGGATGGCAAGACGAGAAGTGTATTGTTCACTGGTAAAACCTGACCATAGAGTAATCACACTGGATATTCAAATCCTGACCACAGTCCCTGGCCAGAAAACCACAGTGGAAAACATGTGTAAAGCAATATTTGCACTCCTCCAAACTGATGTGGAATCCATTAAAGGTCCTGTGCAGGTGCAAAATATGGGCCACACCTCAGAACCTGTAATACAGCCATTCCATGAACACTGCCAGGAATGCTTGGATTATGCAATCCTAAATTAAAACAAGACACAATGCCATACATGCAGGCATCTGGCATGGTGGACACCAGCCATAACCAAACCATGCAAGAGACTGAGGAAGCTACTACATGATAGAGCAAACATAAACAATGAAGTAATCACTGATCAGTAGTATGGCAATAAAATCTGTCCACACATACAATCCACTAAAGCCAGCCACAACAAGTTGAATCTGCGAATCCTGAGGCAATGTTACACCTGCCCCAAGTACACAGACAACCCCCAACTCCACCCTAGAAATACAAATATATGTGAGAGATGCAACCATCTATCCAAACTGGAGGCTGAGCTCCCTCAACTCAGTACTCCCAAAACTAGTCAGGAGGAGAAGGTAACCACACACACCACAAACACAGTCTCACATGGACCTATCACAACTGCAAACCAAACACATAAACGCAGAAAAACATTCCCGGAGGCACAAATTACAAACACAGCACACCAACAGAGGCCTCTAAAGCAGACACCCAATCAAACAACCTCCAAACATAGCACATGCAACACATAGTACACAAAGCTGGTGTGCCAAACAGTCACAGGCCAGAAGGAGAAACAACATGCCTGATACAGTTGTAATAGGTGACTCTATAGTCAGACACACTGCTGTCCCACACACCAGACTGAACAAGGGAAAGGGTACAGTAAGCTGCCTGTAGGCTGCCACAATAAGCCACATAACAGAAGTATGCAGGTCACTCCAAAGCAAGTAGAAATATGATGCAGTCATAGTCCATGCTGGTGTGAATGACCTGAGATGTACCTCCCTTGACTACATGAAAAGAGACATAGATGAGCTCTCTGATTATGTAGTCCAGGCCGGTATGACACTCACCGTTTGCAGCATCCTACCCTTACCAAGAATAATGCCACAGTACAAACACGGAATGATCAGTCATAGCAAGTGGCACACTTACTGGTGTCATTCCAAGGGGATCCAATGTCTGTCTGCTTGGGATGTCATGCTTGACAAGCCATGCAGCTGTTCTTGGGATGGCTTGCACCTGTTACCCCTGGGCATCTGGATATTGGATAAGGCCTTTGCCACCTCCATAGAGCCTTTTGTAGGCAAGGCTGAAAAGACTAACCCACCACCCTAGAAAACATAAGTGAAAAGAAACATAAGGGTAATGCTGACCAATGCCAGATGTGTAAACCCCAATATGCATGCTCCCAAGGCCATCCCCAGTATGGAGAACATCGATGTCTGTGCAGTGACAGAAACCTGCTGCAAGCCTCCTGACAGCACACCAGCACTACCAGGTTATACCACATATCATGTGTCATGGCCCCAAAACCTGGAACAAAACATAAAAGGAGGGTGAATATCCATATTCAGCACAGACACCCATACATCCAGGTAACTTACAATGCACAAGGCATTGGAGTCCACCCATGTGCAACTAACTGTAGGCAAGACTGCTGTACAGTCTGTAGCATGCTACAGACCACACTCTCACACACAGGAACCCCATCCAGCCGTCCTGAAGACACTGGACAGTATGAATGTCCCACCAAATACCAAACAAGGTACCACAAATTACCACATAGGTGGTAAACCATTATGTATGGAAGGAGTAATCAGGGACCTAGGGACACAAGTGGACAATAACCTGTTATGTGACACCCATATTGCCAATGTGGCTAGGAAGACTGTCTACATTTGACACCGTATCAGGAAAGGATTCACATCTACGTCAACAGAGGTCATTGTGCCCCTATACTGTTCTCTTATCACACCCATAATCTAGTACAATGCCTCATATGGGATGTACCTTACCTGACACCTGCAGCAGTTAGAAAGACCTCAAAGGTACCTCACCAAGAGGATAAAGGGCCTCAAATATATGTCATATGCTGCCTGGCTGTAGACACCCCAGCTGAATGCAGTCACATACTGCCTACACAGAGGCATTGCATGCCTGTTGTAGAAGGCCATGCCCAACACAGGAATAATGGACATGCTCCACCCCCAGAAAACTCAAAGCCATCGGAGCTGTGAGAGTGAGAGATGTCAACCTCAACAAATAATGAAATAGGATGTGCTGGTGGGACAGATACATAATCCAGAGGCTCCCCACACCCTGGACCAGAATCCACTCCATGTTAGGCAGAGCCCCTCACTGACACTCTTCAACAGGAATCTTGCCAAGTGGATGGATGATTGTAGAGTTACACTGGGGGTCTTCACTGTATCATGTCCAGACAGAGGCACAGCAAAGCAAATCATAAATGGCCATAATATTCACATAGCAAGGGGTGGCAAAAGCCACACTCTGGCTAGGCTAACAAATGCCCTAGGGTGGATAGCCTAGTATGAACCTATGAACCTATGAAGATACAAATTGTACAGGACACTAAGGATAATCCCAAGGCTTTCACAACTGATGGTAGGAGCCGTGTTGGGAATTCACAGATATGCTCTGAATCACACAAATATCACAAACACACACACATATTGCCAACATACATGCTGACAGGTGCAGTGCAAACCCCAGAATGCAGAATATCTATCCCAGCAGACTGCTGGCCCCCTGACATTGCAGATGCTGAGGTAACAGCCAGCATCTACAAAGCAAAACACACAGCAGCAATGGTATGAGATGGTGTCCTGGGCTGAGTGCAACATGGACTCCAAGATGAATGGAATGCCAAATCACACTAGTGCTCAATGTCAGCCTTACCACAGAATATGTACCCAAAGAGCAGTGTACAACAACAGTGGTCCTTTTCAACAAAGGTGTTACCTGAATGGATACTGAAAACTACTCCCCCGGAATCCTGAGAAGCTCGGTCTGCACAGCTATGGAAAGGATCAGCATGTACCACAGACATAAAGATATTGGGGACCTACTGACACCGGACCCTACCCAGTGTGGCTTTCTTAAGTGCATATCCTGCCCCTAAACATGTTTGACTCAATTGAAACAGTCATTAAGGTCATTGATGAGGGCAATGTGGTCCACACAGCGTAGCTGGACCTTGCAAAGGCTTCTATACAATACCCTACGTGTTCATTATAGATAAGCTCACCAGCTTAAATATAAACCCCTATGTCAGTAGAGGGGTTGCAAACCAGACCAAGGACAGAACAGACATGGTCAGACATGCTGCAGCCATGTCAGACTACAAACCAGATATAACTGGCATCCCACAAGGCTTGGTCCTGGGATCTCCCTCGTCTGGTATATATGTCCCATAGGTACAGGCAAACATGGAAGGATTGTGTCTGAACATGTTTGCAGAGGACTACAAACTGCTCACCATATATGATCCACCAGCTGACACAAGTATCCCACAAAAGGGCCACATAGAAACAGACAACTGGTGCCATAGCCATGTCAGCAAGCTAATTGCAGAAAAGTGTATAGTCAACCCCCGTGGATATACAGTAAGTGCCCACCAATTACCACATAGGTGTTAACCCATTATGTAGCTAACATGTAATGAGAGACCTGGGGACACAAGGTGATAGATATCCTGCATTGGACAAACATGTGCTGTAGTGTTTACAGAAACATACCATATACCCACCTAATCATGAAGGTTGTCAGATCTAGATAAGGGGAGGTCATTGTGGCTCTGCAGTCATCCTTCATCAGCGGTACAATTGACTACAATAGCCCCTGTGGGATGTACCTCAGCAGACACCTCCATCAACCATAAAGACCCCAACAGTACCTCACCAGGAGTATCACAGAGCTTGCACAGATGCCATGTGTTGCTGGTATCAATAAACATGCTGCACCTTGTACAATCTGAATGGCAGTGAGCTATGCACATGAGAGACCTGAACCCCAGCACTGACTTACATAGGACAAGCTGTACTGCATGATCCATAACACAGAAGCCACCCCCACCCATGAGTGAACTCCCAGTACAGGCTACCCATAGAGTCACTTATCAATTTTCCTCAATAGGAATCTTGATGAGTGGATGGGAGATGGTAGCTTTATCCTGGGTATCACTGTCATGTCACAGGTAGACAGAGGCACAGTATACTAACCATGACATATGTCATGGCAAACTCCACTTACAATGTGTGTTGAAGGACAAACACACTCTCCAGCTAGCATTAGACATGGACTAGGGCACATCGCTAGTGTTTGCAAATGTACACCTATGTTGTGGAATACACTACCAATGTTGGACAAGCCTGGTTTAAGTAGTTCATATCTGAACAGAATGCAACATGGTCAGATGTACACAACTGGCCCCTAACCAGGCTGTTGTGCTCACTATCGAAATGTAAAGCAGTGATAGCACTAAAGCCCAGGATACTGTCCACCACAGTCAAAGTACTACCAGTACACTATACAGTACTACAGTGTTAGGTCAGTGTGAAAGGATGTTGACAACTGTATGCAAAGTATCCCATGCAAACACTGCAGGCACAGTATAATCCTGTTGTGTTCACACACAAAGCAGTTGTACAGTAACTACACAACATGACACACAACACACAACCATAAACGGGTGATATTTGTTGTAGTTCACACTCATCCACAAATGTGGTGGGCTGCAGAGTCCAGCATATGGAATGCTCACACTGGGCATACTCACACACTTTGATAAATGAGACATATGTCAGACAACATGCCATGGGAAGGCTGAACTGGGCATGCTCACACACTTAGGCCAAATCTCAGTTTAGCATTTGGACACACATATCTGGTATTTTTACGTGTTATTCCAGGAACCAACCACATTACAGCAGTCTGCCCAGTGCACACAGTTAAATGACTACAGAGACATACGTGATATAGTGGATTCCTCCCATATGCAAACATCTTCCACAGATGCACAAGTTGTTCATACAAACAGGGAATGCTATTACAATAAAGATGTGCAAACAGTCTATCAGCAACAAATAATGTGCATTTGACAATTAAACATATGGGTGTAGAGGTCAACACTAGGCTGTTTGCCCTAGGGAATGACAGCTTAGCCAGAGTGTGCTTGGCGTCTGCCTCCCCACAGGATGCACATTCCCCTTTCTAAACACCGATGATGTCAGCGCCCTATAAGTACAGCAGGAGAAAAAAAAGCTTCCAGTAATGTGAATAGTGTGATCTGCTAATGCGTCCATCACAAGTGTCATAACATAGTTAGGTAGGGGTTTGAATCCCACAAATGCTCAGTGTGTGTGTGTAAGTCTGTGGGAGAGAAATGTCCCTTTTGGCAACTGCACATTCCCCTTTCTAAACACCGATGATGTCAGCACTCTATAAGTATAGCAGAAAAAGGAAAACCTCCCAGTAATGCGAATAGCTCACTCCGCTAATGCGGCTGTCTCAAGTGTCATAATATAGTTAGGTAGGGGTTTGAATCCTGTAAGTGATCAGTGTTTGTGTGTGTATGAGTGGGGTTGGTGTGTAAGTCTGTGGGAAAGAAATGTCCCTTTTGGCAACTGGGAAAACACACTACAGGATGCACATTCCCCTTTCTAAACACCGATGATGTCAGCACTCCATAAGTATAGCAGGAGGAAAGAAACCTACCAGTAATGTGAATAGCACGCTCCTCTAATGCGTCTCTCTCAAGTGTCATAACATAGTTAGATAGGGGTTTGAATCCTGCAAATGGCAAGCGTGTGTGTTTGTCTGAGGGAGATTCATGTGTGTGAGAAAAATGTCCCTTTTGGCAACTAGGAGAACAGACTACAGGATGCACATTCCCCTTTCTAAACACCGATGATGTCAGCACTCTATAAGTATAGCAGGAGAAGAGCAACCTCCCAGTAATATAAATAGCGCGCTCTGCTAATGTGTCCATTTCAAGTATCATAACATAGTTAGGTAGGGGTTTGAATCCTGCAAATGGCAAGTGTGTGTGTTTGGCTGAAGGGTGTTAGTGTGTGTGCAATTGTGTGTGAGGAAAATTCCCCTTTTGGCAACTAGGAGAACAGACTACAGGATGCACATTTCCCTTTCTAAACACTGATGATGTCAGCACCCTATAAGTACAGCAGGAGAAAAGAAAACTTCCAGTAATGCGAATAGCGCACTCCGCTAATGCATCCATCTCAAGTGTCATAACATAGTTAGGTAGGGGGTTTGAATCCTGCAAGTGTGTGCTCCTGGCTGAGGAGAGTTAATGTGTGTGAAAACAATGTCCCTTTTGGCAACTAGGTGAACAGACTACAGGATGCACATTCCCCTTTCTAAACACCGATGATGTCAGCACTCTATAAGTATAGCAGGAGAAAGGAAACCTCCCAGTAATGCAAATAACGAGCTCCACTAATGCGTCCATCTCCAGTGTCATAACATTGTTAGACAGGGGGTTGAATCCTGTAAATGGCAAGTGTGTGTATTTGGTTGATGGGGGTTAGTGTGTGTGAGGGGAATGTCCCTTTTGGCAACTAGGAGAACAGACTACAGGATGCACATTCCCCTTTCTAAACACCGATGATGTCAGCGCTCTATAAGTATAGCAGGAGAAGTGAAACCTCCCAATAATGCGAATAGCATGCTCTGCTAATGCGTCCATCTCCAGTGTCATAACATAGTTAGGTAGGGGTTTGAATCCTGCAAATGGCAAGTGTGTGTGTTTGGCTGAGGGGAATTAGTGTATGTGCAATTGTGTGTGAGAGAAATGTTCCTTTTGGCAACTAGGAGAACAGACTACAGGATGCACATTTCCCTTTCTAAACAATGATGATGTCAGCACCCTATAAGTACAGCAAGAGAAAAGAAACCTCCCACTAATGCAAATAACACACTCTGCTAATGCATCCATCTCGAGTATCATAACATAATCAGATAGTGGTTTGAATCCTGCAAATGGCAAGTGTGAGTTTTTGGCTGAGGGGGGTTAATGTGTGTGAGGGAAATGTCCCTTTTGTCAACTAGGTGAACAGACTACAGGATGCACATTTCCCTTTCTAAACACTGTTCAGCTGAAGGCCATGGCTCTGGCACAAGTTGTCTGTTTCTATGAATCCCCTTTGGAAGATGCTTGTGTCGGCTGGAGAGTCGATTATGGTGACCAGTTCGCAGTCATCTGCATATTTGGTCAGCCACAGTCCGTCCATGTTGGCCTGTACCTCCAATAAATATATACCAAACAAGAGAGGTCCCAGGACTGAGCCTTGTGGGACACAACTCATAACTGGTTTGGAGTCTGGCATGGCTCCAGCAATTTTAACCATGTGGGTTCTGTCCTTGAGCCACTGTGCAATCCATCTAGTGACATAGGGGCTTATATTTAAGCTGGTGAGCTTCTCTAGAATGCCCAAGTGGGGTATTGTTGTGAAGGCTTTTGCGAGGTCCAGGTAGGCTGTGTGAACCACCTTCCCCTCGTCAATGGCCTTGGTGACTGTTTCAAAGAAATCAACCAGGTTAAACCTGGTAGTGCTGGTGTGCTCTCAGTAGCCCTGAACCAGGCATCTGTTACTGCACAGATATCGATGTTCTCCATGCCAAGGAGAGTTTGGTGCATGCATCTGGAGGTTTAGACTTCTGGCATTGGGTAGCATTACTCTTAGTTTCTTATCCCTTGTGATGCCTATGAAGGTGGGTTTGTCATTTGAGCCTTGCCTAACATAGGCACTATGTGGGTAGCAAGAGCCTTTGCCAATATCTGAAAGCCCAGGGGTGACAGGTGCAGGCCGTCCCTAGCGAAGCAGGTAGTTCAACAGAAGATGAATATGTGAAGGTGTAGTGCCTGTGATTAGTTAGCAGTAGCATATATGACTGCTCACGTGGACACATGCCAAGTAAGTCATATGCACTGTGTCACAGGCAATGTACATGTGAACAGGACAAACAGTGACATCCTGTCAAGTGGGACATGGACATACATATAGTAAGCTATGCAGATGGCACTAGGAGTCCACAGAAGCTCTATAACTATGCATTGCAGGTGTGATCAGTATTCCAGGGTAATTGCAAGCAAACATGCATGCAAACAAAGCTACAGTAAACAGGGCTGCATGTAGTCCATTGTACAACAAACAAGCTGTACCACTTCCAGTAGGTAACACTGCAAATATGCAGGCACTATGCACATGTACATGGAAATACAGGTCAGATGGCTAGGGTCCAGTCTCAGCGCACACAAGTGTACAGACCATGTACTGTCAGGATGTACAATAACTGGATGGAAACCCATGTGCTCATACCTGCAGTAATACACATGTCAAATAACAGACACTGAGCCTTCACTCAGTGGTTCCATACTTAGTAGGATGTATGCTACCTGGCCTGCCACCACAGTATCCCTGACATATATGGGGACTCTCCCTCCTGTGACAGTTAGTTTTGTGTGTTGGGGCTGTCTAGCATGGTATGAGATGTGAGCATGCAGTGCTAGGGTGCTCCTGTGTGTCCTGTACCAGTCGTGTAGTACTGCACACATATCAACATCCTCAAACATCTGCATTGCAGAGTCCAGTGTGGGCAACATGCCACTTGCAATTTACATGTCCATCATTAATTATTACTACATTCATTACCTTATCCCTGTGCTACCTATGTATGTAGCCTTCTGTTGACATCATTACCACCAGTATGCCAACATGTGCAGATGATACACTATGGTACTTACCATGGGTGTAGACAACAGTACATGACAATCACACACTTACTGCATCAGGCATGCTGTGATATACCCACAATTAATTCAGCACACAGTACTGTTAACAACATGATACTATTACTACATATCTATGTGGTCACCCTGTGTATCAGCAACATGTTAACCTGCACCTGCACAGTTGTTACAGATTGCAGGAGGTGGCACAGTTTCATCAAATGCACAGGGTGTGAACTTGGTATGCCTGAGTCAGCCACCGATACCACCAATTGACATGTATGTGTATATGTGTTGGTGAGGGACAGCAGTAGAGGGTGGGGCAATGTTGATGCAGTGTGTGCGTGTATGCGGTGTCAGTTTGCATGTGTGTATGGATGCACACAGTTCCACCTCATGGCTGCCATATACTGGTGTTTGTGGACAGCCACAGACTGTACCTGCCAGGTCATACAGATCAGTGTCTCTGGCCACGGATACGGTACCTGTGCCTTGCAGGGGTGCTATGGACCATATCCGGTACCAACCCAGACTGGGTACTGTCATCAGAAGCAGGTGCTCGTTGACTGGACACAGATCCCTGTCGGGCCTGGCCAGAGCCACGTGCACGTGGTCTCCTGGAGCGGTCTGATGACAGCACAGACCCAGCATTGCTGGGGCTGCTGCTGGCACTACGGGCGCCACGGCCCTGTTGTCATCCGACGACTGCCAGCTGCTGCTGTTGCTGGCATACTGCCACGCCGATGCCTCAACCGCCCACCATCGCCTGGCTCATGGACATGTAGTTGTGGAACCGGTCTAATATGTCCCCACAACGTCTGTCTATGACATCGGTGAAATCACAGATGGCAGCCGCAATGTCACGCATACTGTCAGTCATGACTGTGCGACATGCTGTCAGCTCCCTCAGACCATGTCTGGTGTACCGTTCCATATGTGACTGTGCCTGCATGCCAGCCTGAAACATAGCTGAGGTTGTAAGACCTCTGTGGGCACGTCTGACAGGGGCAGTACGCCCACGAATGCTCCCACGAGAACCCCTGGACATCTGTCTGTGTGGTACCATCTCTGGGCCATGCCCATAGCTGCTGTGTGGGGAGGCATGTGCCACAGATACCACATTACCCTGGTCAATGCCCACTGTATGCTGTCCATCACCTAGGGACATTGGTGACAAAGGGTGTATTGGCAGGATAACTGTGTGCATTGATGGGGTCGACAGCTGTGTACTGTCAATCGGCTGACCAATGGCGGACCCTGGCATACCTTCCTGTGCCATTACACAGAAATCATCATTATCAGTACCCACGGCACCTGATTCAGGTTCCCTGCTACATGACACCAGAGCAGCACCAAAACCTGTGGGAGGGAAACAGGAAACACAGTTTACAATGTCTACACATTACCAGTGATGCACACATGCACACATGCACACATGCACACATGCACAGGTGCACACATGT
Source organism: Protopterus annectens (assembly GCF_019279795.1). NCBI lineage: Eukaryota > Metazoa > Chordata > Ceratodontiformes > Protopteridae > Protopterus > Protopterus annectens. Next base: position 1,413,187,038 of record NC_056732.1, on the reverse strand, counting down.
ACACATGCACACATGCACACATGTACATATGCACACATGCACACAGGCAAGCACACGCACATATGCACACATGCACAGATGCGCACGCATGCGTGCACATGTACACATGCACACATGCACAGGTGCACACATGTACACATACACATGTTGCACACATGCACAGGTGCACACGTGCACACATGCACACATGCACACATGCACAGGTGCACACATGCACAGGTGCACACATGTACACATGCACACGTGCACACATGCACACATGCACACATGCACAGGTGCACACATGTACACATGCACACGTGCACACATGCACAGGTGCACACATGCACACATGCACACATGCACACAGTTTCACACAATTGTACAGTACTCAGTATGCATGATATCAACACACAGACACAGACACACCTACATGCATACAAAGAGCACTACTAAGTGAGCCAAATAGTACTATTACTATCAAAACTATTACAGGAATTGTTAATACACACTCACCAGCATGGATAGGCTGCATTGCTGTTATACCAGAGGGACCTGCAAACGTGAAGTAACTAATGTCAGTGGGCACAACTGTGCCATTGTTACTGAGTATGATACAGGTCAGTAGTACAACAGTCGCCTTTCACAGGTCAGCTGCTAATATTGAGGATATTACACTTGCACATTAAATACTATGGTGACCTACAAACCAAGGACACACCTCACACATGCATTAACTACCAGTGTACACAACAGTCAACTATACATATGGCATATTACCTGCACGTTCACTGTCTTGCTGCTGCATGGCTCCAGCCTCCATCATAATGCATGTCTGCTGCTGTTGTTGTTGCTGGCGGACTGGAGCCACTACACTCATGAGTAGTCCCTCCAGTCTGGTGAGTGGGGGATGTGTAGCCACCCCACCACCTGTGGCGACCTGTTGCCTGTGGATATCCAACGCACGCTGATGGACATGTCTGATTAAATCACTGCAGTGATGTCGTACCTGCTCATATGTCCTATTATGCGTGCCTATGTCATTTACCCGATGGACAAGGTCTTGCCACAGTGCAGCCCTCTCCTGCTGATTCTGGCTGGTGCGGGAAAAGAGTATTGCATAATCCTGCACCAGGCTCTGGTGTATCTCTTCATCCTCAGCTGTGGAGTAAGTGGGATTCCGTGGGTGGGCCATGTACCTGAGAAAGAAAATAACCTGATATCAGCAATATATGTCAGCAAAATTTGGCACACATACTACACATGCTACTCGACTGTTATGATACAACATATCTCACATATATAGCATCTGTCTGTCTATTGGTGGATACACATGTAAATGGCCAGGTATCAGTGCTCAGCCAGCAACTGTGCAACAGTACCTGGCACACTCCATACGACATACTATCAAACCCCAGCAGTCAGAACACTGATTCAGGTCAAGAGCACCTCCTCACTCTGGGGGGTTGTATCTAGGTACTGTATGGCCTACATCATCAACTACTGTGAGCTGACCACACACTGATTGCCCTGGATATACATATCCCACCTCCACCACCAGCACAAACGACTATAGTGAATAACATTACAGATGCAAACTTTACACTTTGTAACAGTGACATGGTATCCTTTCAGCCCACTGGGCCAGTGGCAGATACAACCCACAATGCTGACCCCTACACAATTGCTTTCTACAGACATCTCCGAGAATGCATGGATCATGCAATCCCATATATGACCAACACACTCTCCACAAAGGGACAGCATCCTGTTTGGTGGACCCCAGCCATAGACAGATTGTATTACAGAAGATGGAAGCTACTGCAAGACAGAGCATAATTCCATAAAGGGATGGCATGTCTGAGCAGCACTAGTAAGGATCTATTTTCCATCATACAAACATCCATGGGCAACTTTGAGAGGGAAATCAAGAGGACACTACAGATAACCAGAAGGCCTTCTTCAGTTATGTTAGCAACCTGGTCAGGATCCATCCTCTATGCCCATAGTTAGTACACAACAACAACTATTTCACTGACACCACAGATATTGACAACATTGTGGCAGACAGGTTCAGTGCAGGTGTCACCCTGCCCTCCCCCAAAATAGGACATAGTTATCCCAGCTGACTGTAACCTCCCTGTCATCACAGATGTCCAGGTGAGAGCCACCCTCAGGACAGCAGAATACACAACCTGAATGGGACCTGATGGTATCCCCAGTTGCATGCTACATAAACTCTGACAGGAGCTAAACACACAGATAGAAGTGCTATGTAACACTAGCCTGACTACAGGATATGTACCTGTACACTGGCGCACAGCAGCAGTGGTTCCACTCCACGAAGGAGACACCTCAACATACCAATACAATACAACACAATACATTACATTACAATACAATACTATACAATATGCTATTGCCCCTGGTACTATAGCAGCATACTGTTCTGCTACCCTGACCATTGTGACACATGTGGTGTGATGTTACCTGCTGCTGTCACACAGTTACACAGGGTGACTCATATGGCATATTACCTATCTGACTAACATTCAGCAGGGGTATGTGTGACATGTACTCATGGGGAGTCTTGCTTCTTAACACTGTGTGGTTTATTGCAGGGTATGTCTTATCTGTGGGTAGGAACTTTTACCTCCACATGTGCACTCTATTGCAGTGGCACGGATGACACACAGCAGTCATTTAGGTTGTGGATGGTGTGAGGTGTTACTATGGTTGTTGGACATCTGTCATGGGTGTGACTTACATATGTAAATCCGGGAGTGGTAACCTCTATGTGGGTAGTATATGTGTACTCTGTGGTGTTGTCAGTCACTGTGCATTGGTAATGTGTTTGAGTGCATTGTCACAGTGTTGTACATGTCACTGTGTCCTTCTCCATATCTGTAGCTGTCATGTGAGGTCCATACCATGGCATCCATTATGTGGTGTGGAGGGGTACACCGACCTACATGTCCATAGCTGACACACCATGTTTGCTGACACATACCATGTGCAGGTATTCCAGGGATAGTGTGCCACTGTGAATATCATTGGGGCCACTATTGTACACATTTATGACCCTGTTCACCCTGACACATGCAGTGGTGGGCAGCCAATCACATATCTGGTGGTTACTGGTGTAGGTGATTTGAAATGTGGTATGGTACTCCGGTTTTGACACTGGTGTTCACTCCATGCCTTTGTCACCAGGCACCAGTTGCAATACATCTGTACACGTGCCTCACTCAGAATTTATATACATCTCTCTCTCTCTCTCTCTCTCTATGTATATAGATATATCTATATATATATATATATATATATAAATATATATATAGATATAGATATATCTATATCTATATATATATATAGATATATATATATACATATATATATATAGATATATGTATACATATACACATATATATATATATATATTGATGTACATATATTGCTATAGATGTGGAGAGGGGGGCACAGAGGGGGTGAGTGACAGAGGGGGTGGGACAGGGTGTGTTGAAGGTCATCATATACAGTCATACCTGTAGATAGTCAGATCAGTCTGTCTATGTATATGTATCTACATATATCTATATCTGTATGTGTGCATTACATATATATGTTTGTACAATATTCTATCTACATCTGTCTATGTATTCCTACATCTCTCTCTATGTATGTATACATATATGCATATCATATATATATATATATATATATATATATACACATACATATGTTGACATACATATGTATCCATATGATAGACAGGTATATCAACATGTTTGTCTACCATGCTGTATACACACACTAACATACTGCTAAACATACATAACTGTGAAACCTACTTTGTACATGGCACTACAACCTACAATCAACCAACATTGATATGTGTACATAGATGCTCTCACATACAAATGTATGTACAGCCTTCACTGATAGTTGCTGTATGTCCCCTGCCCTTTACACATCTTCATATACATATGGATACATATGGATACAGACCAATGACACATATGGAGGGTTCACAGTATGTAGACCTTTATAGTATTACTTTACATTACCTGTGTTTGTCACAGCTGCTTGTGTTGCCGTCTGGTTCTCTGTCCTGCTGCTCCACTTCCCAGTTGTCAGCTTTCAGGTGGCTGTTGCTGAACAATTTATTTGTGTCTGCTTAATTCCAATTTTCTCTGTCTCTGTCTCTGTCTCTCTCTCTCTCTCTGTCTGTCTGTCTCTCACGTCCTTCTCAGGGTGCAATGAAAGCATTGCATGTGTGGACTGGGAGTACAGCATACTTTTGTAGGTATCTGCATATGCCCATGTGATGGCCTCTGCACCAATTGTTAGCCAGCATTTGCTAATTGTATGCAGCCAGTTGTGTACTGATTGCAGTTCTCACTGTGATTTCAGAACAGTGCTATAAAAAGGTATGGGCAGGGACCATGCTGTTATGCTGTGGACAATGTTCTGTGAGTGTAAAGGTTGGTATCTCTCTCATATTTCCAGGTGTGTTGTAGATTAACATTCCTCCATTCATTTCTCCAGTTTCCTGTACTAACTGTGTATGTACACTGACACCTACAACTACTACTACTGTTAATGTGTGTGTGTGTGCTTTCCTTTCACTTTTGCTTGCACTTTGTTGCTAAGGCTTCAATATTTGCCCTTTACAGTCACTACTTGTATGCCTGCTAGGTGTCCTGACTATAGTGTGCTGCTGTAGCTTTCCTATTTTCCATGTACATTCACACCTTGGAATGCTTGCTATATCTGCTAGGGTGTTACAGCATGCAGTGTGGTCTGGCCATGGTGTGGGCCTTGACATCTATTTGGGTATTTGAGTATGCTGCTGAGCAGGCCCCAGAGACTTTCAGGTTCATCTGTTATCTGCCTCATGGAATGGTACATATCAGTGGGGTACACCCATTAAAATGTCTGGTATGCTGCAGTTGTGACTGTGGGTCAGCATGAGCATATGTATTACTACACTTTTTCTGCCATGCAAGTGGTGAATACTTTCAGGACTCCATAGTTACCATTGCGTGTGTTACACCTTTCTGCCTACTGTTTGTACATTTCACATGGAGTCTGTGGGCATCCCTGTAAGTCATTCACTGTTGCTATGTCTAGGCTCTTAACTATTCAAATATGGTGGTGTCAGACCCGTCATGTGTACAGATATTTGCAGGTTGTCCACATTTCTGCCTCATATGTTGGTCAATATCTCATGCACACCTTTTTCTGGCAAATCACTCTGGGCTCAAGTCAGAATATGGTGACAAACATTCAAGTTTCAGACTTCATACCCTTCCAAACATCCCACAAAATGCAGACCCTGTTACTCTCTGAACTGTCTGCATTTGTTGTAACATTATTTGTAATGTGTCCCTGGTTTTAGGCCTTTGCTCCACATATTTTATTACTTGGTCCAGATGTGTTCCTGTAAGAGGTTGTGGGTTATGGGCAGTGATTATCCTGCTGTGAGTATGTGTGTGGCTTGTAAGGTGCTATAGTGACATTATTACCTACTAGCTACCAACTAGCATGGCTGTTTCTGTTCACACACTACTATTATGGAAATCCACTAGTTTTGATAGTAATTCTAAATGGCATGCTTTGTGTACTGCACATCTATATTCCCTTTACATTCATTCCTACTATTACATGATATATTTATTTTAGCACAATGCTCTTGTATAAGAGTCATGGCTTAGTGGTAAGTCATGCAGACTACTGTTTCCAAGGTCCTGGGTTCGGGACTGCCAGTGGGATTTTATTTTGCTTCTGAACTGACTACAAGACCTGTCAATCAAAGTGACTAAGGCACTTTTAAGCAGTTGTAACCGGGTTAGCGCTGGTTTGCGTGGAGCTCACGCGATGCCACTACGCTTAGCTCCACGCACACAAGCTTAACACCCGCTTAAACCGCTAAACGATGCTTACTCTTAAGACACACCACGCTATTTTCTTTGAAAGAAAAGAAAATGGGGAGACAGAAAAGTGGTGAAAAAGGGGTCACAAAGAGGGTAAGACAGTAGGGAAACAAGCTTGGGATGTGCAGGAGGGATGTAGGTAAGGCCCATAGCTGCCCATTTCTTCATCAGCAACAGCTGTGCATATGTATGTAATTTGGTTGTTGTGACATTTGAAACCTTCCACCCCTGAGAGAGGTGTCAGGACAACAATAATACTTGTTGTACGGCCAATTGTAATTGATAGGTTCCATGTCCAGCAGACATGTGTGTGGAATGGGCAGCTATGTATGGGGCGTAATTTTTTTGTGGGTACAGAGTGCCCTTTTTTTTTTTTCAGGTGAGAGTGGTATGTCAGGTGAAGGAAGTTGGTACAGCTGGGGAGGTAGGTTGGGTAGGTAAACAGACAAGACAAACAAGATGCATACAATCTATTACTAAAAAATTGCTAAAAAACTAAATATGGTGGCCTAGAATGGGATAAATTATGTCTGATTATTGAACTAATGTCCATAGTACTGGAACACAATTACATCGAGTATAAGGGTGAATTTTTTAGACAGGCTAATGGCGTAGCTATGGGAGCTGCGTGTTCTCCCATCTATGCCAACTTAGTTATGCTCGAATGGGAGGAGACTAAGCTATTTACCAGCGAATTCTTTAAAAATGTCAGATATTACTCGCGTTATTTGGATGATATATATATATTATGGGACAGCAACAAAGAAATATTAGATCAATTTATGGATTTTTTGAACTCAAGTAGTACATATTTGAAGTTTACTTATTCATTCAATATGGAAGGACTCCCTTATCTTGATACTTATAATTCCAAAGGTGAAAATAGTTTTAAATCTAGACTGTTTAGAAAACACACATTCTCTCACAGTTATTTAGAATTTTCTAGTAATCATCCAAGGGATTTATTTGTTAATATATTTAAGGGTCATATTACACGGGCAATAAGAATGACCTCTACCTATCCTGAGATGTTGGAAGAAGTTACTTTCATTACTTCTCTTTTCAGGGACAGGGGTTATGATTCAGACATGATGAATCGTATAAGTAAAAACATTATAAATGAATGGGGAAATAAATATATACCCTTATTGGGATATACATTTGATATTAATAACCCTCAGAACCATATTAATGGAAAACAGGTTCTTGATATTGCATCTACTACTGTTGATTACAAAAGAGCGTGTGTCTTGGAATATGGCCTACATATTGGTAAAATCAAGGGGATCATAACTAACAATTGGAAAATTATAATGACAGATCAGGAAATAGTTAAAATATTGGGACCCCAACCCGTTTATGTTCACAAAATGGGTCAGAATATTAAAAGTTATCTAGAAAGAGGTGACATCGCAAGACATTTGACAAATAGGAAGACTACCAAGTGTGGGAATTGTAAACAATGTCATGCTATTTTTGATGAAAGTAGTATCACCTTGGATAATATACATAAGACACATATAAGGTTTGCTCATGGAAATTGTAACACTAGATGGGTTGTCTATATGGCAAAGTGTACAGCCTGTTCCGGATTTTACATAGGTAAAACGGAAAGAAAGTTGAATAAACGTATTTATGCACATCAATATAGCATTAAGACAAGTGATGAGAAAAATGCTCTATATAAGCATATCAAACAATATGGATATACTCATACATTTAAATTTGCCATTCTTGAAGGTGTATTATTTCAATCTAGAGGGGGAGATTTCAAAGGACTGTTGTCCTATAAAGAAATATGGTGGCAGTTATATACAGACGCTTCGACTGCACCAGGACTAAATGATTTTGTTACCATAAAGCCAGCATTATCATTCACGTAGACAGTTCATTTATTTTTATTTCATCAAAAAAAATTTTATTTTTATCAAAAAATTTAGTTTTTTAGCAATTTTTTAGTAATAGATTGGTTTTGTATTGTTACAGACAGTAGCAGTCCGTTACTTAGATATGCATTTCTTATATACTATATATTAAGATTAAGTATGGTTACTACTGTCATGATTATTTTTATTTTGCACATGTGTAAGGGTTGACATTGTGAGATGAATGTAGTTAATGTTATGCTATTTAGTATCATGGCATACATATATTTAATGTGTATACACCTTTAAAATAATTCAAATGTAGCACTTTGGCACCAAAAAAGTTATTTAAACGATACTATTCAGATTCAATGGAGTTCTGATGACGCTCGCTGTTTGTGAGTGAAAGCGCTTAACTTTTATTATATTTTACCATTTTATGCAATCAATTTATTTATATTATAATATCACTCTGCTCTGCTTATTCCTGAAGACCAGATTGGCGTTTCAAGACACTTAGGGGCACAGCGTTCTTCCACATTTAGTTTTCTCAAATTATCATATAAGAAGCAAACTTCATAGTTTTTCCATTGAGTCCATAGGCATAGGAATCATAATACGAGAGGAACTCCTGCACTAATATCTGGCTATAATACCCATTTGGCTTTACAAGACCTTCAACTTCCAAACCACACAGAAAAAAAAAACAATTCAAATAAACTAGTTTCAATTTTGTGACAGGACAATTTCCTCCACCTCTCAAATCAGTTAGGCATCTACTGCAAGGGGCTGCTTTTGTCCTAACTTGAATAAGGCTTTCCTATCTCAGCTGCTGTCTCCTACAACAATGTTGCCATACTACAGAGTATCACAAATTAAATATGCCAAGTCATCAGGTGCTCTCTCCATCAAGAGCATCGCTGCTGTCTCCTGCAACAATGCTGCCATACTACAGAATATCACAAATTAAATATGCCAAGTCATCACGCGCTCTCACCATCAAGAGCATCACTGGTTCACTCTCAGTAAGCCCAACTGGTTACCAGTAAAGCAAAGAGTCCACCTTCTACTTGGTTTACTTGTCTTCAGATTCTTCCATCTAGAAACTTATGTTCTCTTTTCTAGGTAAAACTGTGTCAGAATTGCTTTTGGATAAATTGTGCATTGCTTTTATTTATGTATGTAAAAAAAAACTGTGATCACTCAGGTTGTACCTGAAATTGTTCTATTAAGATGAGTATACTAGCCAGATTAAAAAAACAAAAAATTAAAAATATATATAGATATATAGAGAGAGAGAGACATCTGGCAGAATGCATAAATATTCTCACCAAGTGATAACTCTTCAGTCTTTTCCCCAGGTGAACCCAAACACTCCCATGAAAGTTGATTGTAACATTGTGTTTCATTTGAGCAGTGTGGTACTATACAGTAAGGGCAAGGTTTCCCCTTTTTTGTTTCAGCACTATGCCCATAAATGTATAGACTACTGCCTTTTGTCTACAGGCTGGGTAAAGTGAGACAGAAATTTGAAGAGCATTTCTGCACAGAAGAACTCAAACATGCTGAGTAGAGGTGTATAATTATCAGAGAACAATCACATTTTAATGAGAAAGGAATTGAAACTGTTGCCAAATGTTTATCAGTGGGTTACAGCTGCAGCTATAACACTTCTAGATGAGACATAATTTCTATTTTCCAACAACTCTGTTTCTTTATTAGTAGAAAAAAAGTCATTTCTCATTTGATCTTGTATGAATAGCATAAAGTCTGAGGCAAAAATAAGGCTATGTGATGCAATGACTTTCCTCTCTGTTATTTTACAGCACTATATTCATAAATATATTGATAATGTTTTTTAATGACTTTAATGTATTTGTTAATGTTGTTCCTTGATTTTGTACATCATACACCTCAGATTAGACATGCAGTAATTCCTCCCACAATACATAAAATGCACTGCATAAGCACCATGAACAAGTTACATTATGCACCATGGAAAGCAACAGCACATGGTTATACAGCATTTTTGTCATTTATTATTTGTTAAACAGGTTAGTCCCACTAGGCTAGTAGCCTCTTTTCAGGGGGGACCTAAGGAAATATTTCTATTACTAGAGCAATGTTACCTAGGTTTTGGGAATTTCACCTACTTTTTTCGATAGGTGTTATGAGATATTTCATGTCCACCTGAGCTATCACCAACCCAGGCAGATGGGACCACAGTTTAACATCTCATCCAAAGGACAACATTCTCAGGAGTGCAGCAGCAACCCCCTTATACTGCAGTATATCTCCCTGATGTGGGAATAGAACCCACAGTCTTCTGCACCAAAGGCAAGTGAGCTGTGTCACATTTTAGTATAATGTATAAGCATGCAGCTAAATCATGGAATGGGGGATGTATGACAGTAGTACTATGCTGGGGCTGGGGGTATGAATTAGGATTTAAATAATAAGCAAAGAAAACATATTTATTGCATTATTATTATTTGAACTTTTGGAAAATAAGATCACTGGACCAAACCAGTTAGCGCAGTAAGATAAAAATAACACTATAGTAAACTTTGTAGTGGTAGAATCAAGCTGTGTTTTTAATTTATCAAATTTATCATATTAGTAAAAACATAAATTAATATAACCTCTTTTTACATAGAGGGCAAGCCACTGTGTACCATGCATGTGAGATGCTGCACACACACACACACACACACAAACACAAAACCACAGACATTGTACCTGCTTATTCATAACTATATTTTGCAAAAATCAGCTGGTGTAAAATAAACGCATAAATATTTTATAAACAATAAAACCTATTAAAATTGCACAAATAGCAATTCTGTTAGTGAGAAGTATTTTTCAAACTGATAATAGTCAGTGCATTCATAGCCTTTCCATAAATATTATAATGTATTATTTTGCACAGAAATGCAGAATTATATTTTGGCTAAACTTTCAGAAATTGTCATATCTTGAAAACTGTACAACCTAGACATATATTGTAAGAGCACTTTTGCTGATCAGACATAAGCTTTCACATTACAACAAAAAATCCCCCTCCGAGTGCATATTTATTGAGATAGTTTCAGAAATAAGAAAACATACTAGAATATATGATTAGCAGCATAAATAACATTGAATATCTCCTAGTACCTACCTATGAACCTATACACCCCGTGGATCACTTCTGTGTCTCTGTTCAACAGTGGCACAGGAAAATAACTTTCTTGGGTGGCGTGAGCCAGGGAAACCTGTTGGCTAGGCTTATGTAGGCCCTTGGGCCGATAGCCTAGTACCCACCTATGAACCTATGAACCCAAGATGTAAAACCAACCAACAGTGCAAATATCAGTGACAGTTTTATTTAACAACATCTACGGCTTTACCTGATGCAATGTAATATGTTGTAAGTCACGCATTTTTTGAAGTACTAAGTACATATATAAATATTATTTATTTCATAATTACTAACAACTAGCAGTTTCTCCAGTATAATGTGATATAAATGGACATTGACAATAAGTTTCCCTTTCTCCTACCAGGCATTTCACATTATACCCCTCAATAGCTTGTAGTTCTCTCACTTATGCAAAATCTGAAAATAAATATGAATGTGAAAGTGCTAAGTGGTGATTGTTTTTTCTACTGTAAACATCCTAGATTTACAGTGTTAGTATCATTTTGTTAATATGGGCGGCTTTGGTGGTGCAGCGGTTAGCGTTGCCGCCTCACAGCAAGAGGCTCATTCTAATGCTGCCTATTATTGGCTGGTACATCACTTACTTAAAGAAGTCAGACCCAAAACAGACTGCATAAGGAGTATTGGGTGTTGCCATAATGGTTAAAGTGTTTACCTCACAAGCACAAGGTACAGGGCTTGCTTTTGAGAATGGTGATTTAGCTCAATTTAAGTGATGTTGGTTTGCAATGTGATTGGTACAGGATTTGAGCCATTACCGTAACATTTCGGAGAGAGGGGTTAACATAATGGTTAAGGTCCTTAACTCACAGATACAAGGTATAGGGTTTGATTCTGACCTGGAAAAGGTCTGGATGCCATAAGGAGCTATAGGTGTTAACTTGAAGTATGCAAAAAAGGTACTATAGGTTTGAATGAGGTAGACTCTACTTTCTGGGCTCTGATATGAACTATAAGTGGGTAATCATTTAGTAGTCTGAGGATAAATGATCAAATATTAGAATTTGGGGACCTCTGTGACAAATGCAAGAAACTGCAATGTCCATTTTATCATGTGTGGAAGTGTGATTACTTTTTATATGCCAAGGGGGAGGCAGGAAAGGCACAGGTGGGTAAATTCATTCTACAGGTGTAGTGAATGAATGAATGAATGTGGTATAATTTTATAGCTGTGGACAGTACATGAAAGTGAATTGGAGTGTTTAAATGGTGCAGTGTGACATCATATTGTAACACCATGTTTTTGTCATTCTGTTTCTTAATCAGAAAGAGAAGGCTAGACAACCAAATAATATGTACGACTCTATGGTACTAGTAGAATTTTGATTAGGATGGATAGTACTAACATTCGATTTACTTGAGTATCATTGTATGCTTGCGTTGATTTTATTTATTTCTACTGACTAGATTGTGGAGTTAGAATATATAACTGACCAGAGTCCTTAAAATACTTTATTACATATTTCTTTATTGATAATTACTGATCATCTGGGGATACTTTTTGTGTGTTGTTATATGTTTGATATTTTTGAGTTTTTCTTGGTTGATACATGTAAAATGGGAATTTATCTTGCATTTATTTGCAGTGTGGCTAGTATAATTGTGTGAGATATGTAAAGGTTGTACAATGTTTTTTTTTTTCAGTTTAATATTGTTATTGCTCTTTCTAGTATTTTGGGGTATTTAACTGTATAGTGATTTGTTTTTTCTTACATTTGTTTCAGAGGTAATTGAATTTGTATAGATGTCTGTGCTCTCTTTACAGTTTAGTTTATGAAAGTAGTAGTGTATGCTTGTTTGATTTGCATGGCAGTATTGTGAGTATTTTGGTATGTTGACATTTTATACAGTTGTTACTGTGATATTTTGTGTGTGTGTGTGTGTGTGTGTGTGTGTGTGTGTGTGTGTGTGTGTGTGTGTGTGTGTGTGTGTGTGTGTGCCTGTGTGTCTCTGTGCACGTGCATGCATTTATGTGTGTGTGTGTGTGTGTGTGTGTGTGTGTGTGTGTGTGTGTGTGTGTGTGTGTGTGCGTGTGAGCATGTGTGTCTGTGTATGTTTGTCTCTGTGCACATGCATGCATTTATGTGTGTGTGTGTGTGTGTGTGTGTGAGAGAGAGCGTGTGTCTGTGTATGTGTGTCTCTGTGCATGTGCATGCATTTATGTGTGTGCATGTGTGTGCGCGCGCACATGTGTGTGTGTGTTTCTGTGTATGTGTGTCTCTGTGCATGTGCATGCATTTGTGTGTGTGTGTGTGTGTGTGTGTGTGTGTGTGTGTGTGTGTGTGTGTGTGTGCACACGCGCGTGCATGTATGCCTGTGTATGTGTGTTTCTGTGCATGTGCATGCATTTATGCGTATGCACCGGTATTTCTGCTCTTGGTATTCCATTGTAAATCCATGTAAATGAAGCATTAGCATGTATTTTTTGTATTCATTCTTCATGCTTTTCCAGAATCCTCAAGATTTTTCTTCTGCATGTAATGCTAATGTCGTATGTCATACAGTAGAATTGTGTCCAGCATGTAAAACACAACAGTAACTTTACATCTTTCAACTGTTTTTAATGTATGTCTTTTTGTTCATATAGGTTGCCTTCAGGAGAGAACAAACTTGGCTTATCACACTGGTCTCTTGGAACAGTTGAATAGTGGTTGTACAGTTTAGTACTGATAAATTTGTCAAATACTGCTCCTTCAAGATTAAGTCGTAAAGTCAAACAAATGAGGTTACTTTCCACAGAGGTGTGGCAGCCAGTCTGCCTAAGTTGCATTTCTTAGCAGTGTATAATGAAACAGCAATGCCTGGAGAAAACCTGTACAGCTATAAAAAAATATATAAATTCCAACCAGACTGCATCTGAAGCCCAGACATAATCCCTGCCAAATGTAGCTCAATTTATTTTTATTACTGAATTAAGTTCTGCCTTCCACCTTCATATTTGTTAAATTGTTTACTGACAATGCTGGAAAGCACTGCATTCAGTCTTAGTGATGCATTTTTATACAATAAAAGTAATAACTCAGTTCTTTATCAGGAGTCTCAAGTTAAATAGTCACTTCTTACGTGACCAACAGAACATATATTCTGTGCTACCCCTAAGAATACATCAGCATGTAAGAATGTAAAGGGTGGATTTCAGTTCAATAGTAATAAAAAATGATGGCATATAAAATACTTTTAGAACACTTACAAGTAATCCTAAAATATTGTTATATAATGGCAACAAAAAATCAGAGACCAAGTTACAGGTTTCATTTAATTGGGTAATATTTTAAAACAAACAAATGGAAACCAGCTTGCTCAGTTGGTAGTCCAGACCCAGAGCTCATTATTTGATATGCAGTATTTTCTGGCCAGATATCTGTCTAAATAAAAGAGGATTTATTAGAACTGCACACTGAGCTAGCTGTGGGCAGATTGTTAATCCCTTTGATTGGGCTAGTCTGTTTCAGTACACACCAGCAGCCGCATAAAATAGTGGCACCTCTCTTTGCTTACCAAGCTGCTTTACCTTTGGAGGTTATTATTTAATAAGGAGTGCATTAGAAATGCTTTTGCCCCTTCCATATGCTGACATAAACTGGTATTAAATTGCTCATATCAATTAACTCCAGTTTCACAGAGATGTTTATAGGTTAGTACTAAGCTAACTGCCCTTGCGAGCCATTTTAAGCCTAGCCAGTTATCCCTTGTGAGACTCAAACCCTGCACCTTGTGTTTGTAAGGCAAATACCTTAACCATTAGGCCACCCTCCCTACCTCTACTAAGGCAACACCCTACTACCCCTTTACTCTTTCACATCTCATTTCACCATCTTACACCATGTTTCTTGTACAAAAGATGTCAGATAATTTTCTTTCTCTCTCTCTGTCTTCCTCTCCTCAGCCTCTGCAGTTGCTTCTGGAAGTTTTCAGACTTAATACTTTGAATTTGGGACTAAAATGAATATTAATGAAACTGCTCCTTTGTCGACCATTGCAGTACTTTTTTAGTTCTAGCTTAGCTGCCAATCATAAATAAAAATGGACTTAAAGGCTAAATACAAGTTACTAACATATCTGACACAGCCTTTAAACATATTTGCATTTTACATATACTATATTGCCATCAATATTACCTAATATTTATTTATTTATTTATTTGACATTTGTTGACCGGGAAAGTCCGACTGAGCCAGAGCCTTTTTTCAGTGGAGGCCCGGGGGAGAAAATCTCCACAGTACAACTAAGCAAGTAAAATTGCATGATTGAAGTAAAACATAGTAAAAGATATACAATAAAACTAATTAAGCAAATGTCCATTATAGTGCAAGTATGATAAAACAGTGAGAGAGACATTTAAACTAAGAAGTAAGTCTGGGAACAGGTTATAACAAACAACTGGCAAAAACAAAATTTGGATTGACATTTGTGGACAATTGTGCAATTCAAAGTAGTTTGTTTTATAAGCTACAGTAGGTGCTGGTATTTAATATTGTTTATTTTTATTTAACATTTGTTTACCCCGAAAGTCCGACTTGGAGCGAAGCCAATTTTCAACAAAGGTCCAGGGAGAAATGCTCCAGATGCATATCTTTGTAAAAAACAAATTGTAATTAGGATGCAGGTAGCGTATTTCCATAACTAAAATGAGGGAACATGGAGAGTAGCAGGTGACTGTCTTGTCATAAGTGGAGGTTAGTTTTGAAAACGTAATTAAAGGAAAGGGTGGAATAGGAAAGAGAGGGAAGAAAGGGGAAGGTAATGGAACAGAATGGAATGATTTCAAGTGGGGTGATTGCAGTGACAGGTCCAGGTGCTGTTTAGGTCATTTTTGAGATTCTACTTGAATTCATGGACATGGGTAATATTTCTGAAGTCACAAGGTGCTTGTTCCATAAAAGAGTGGAAAAGTAGCTATAGAGATTCTTTCCAATAGATTTTTTAGGTTTGTGAATCTGTAAGAAACATTGTTCTGAGCTTCGAGGGGGGTTATAGAACACAAACGTAACCCCAAAAAATTCTGGCACTCTATATCAGACCTTCGCTATCCAGGTACAAAGAGTACTCACCCTTACTCAATGCCTCACCATCTCTGATAGATAAAGAATTTAATAAACACTTCATAAAATCCATAGCCAACCTACTAACTACAAACGCTAATACAAGACCTCCCACATAACCTCAAATTCTGCCACCAGTAACCCCTCACCATACACCTCTGACCACACCAATGACTCCGCACAAAACCAATGCAAAAGGAACCAGATCTCCTTCTCCTTTCAGCTATAGCCACATCAACAATAAAAAGTGTAATGTTCAAATTAAAACTCTGCTCCACATCTGCAGATAATCTCCTACCACAATACCTAAAACTCACCACTGACTCAATTGCTTACCCACTTAGCATCCTCATAAACAAAGCTATGTCTGAATCCACAGTTCTGACCCTATGAAACTAACAGAAGCTATCCCAGATAACACTAATACATAAAGAACATTCACCTGATATCTATAATATCTCCTATGCTACAATTCAGGAAAGTTGTATTCACCAATAGTTAATGAAATGCCTGCTACAAAATGACCTGCTAACCGAAAACCAGCACAGCTTCAGGCCAGGACATAGCTCATCTTCAACCCTACTATCCTTTACAGACACCATAAATAGGGCCAAAGATGAAGGATACCTAGTACCCTCAGTGTTCCTTGACCTCTCTACATCCTTCAACATGGCCTCACTCCACCTGCTCATTGATACCGTGTCCAACCCTGGCTGCTCCTCCACCACAGTACAATGGTTTCAAAGTTATCTGCAGGAATGGAAACAAGCCGTTAAATGGTCTAACCAACTCTCTCCCTTTCTTCATAACCTTACAGGTGTCCCCAAAGGCTCTCTCTTAAGATCCCTACTATTTAACATATTCACCAACAAGTTACATATTTCCTCTCCCCCAGGAACACTAATCCAGCATGCCAATGATTTCACCATAATCTGCACTGCTTGCACTCTCCCACTTTTACTACTGTTTAACTACCTGTCTCTGAATACTCCAGAAACTCTAACGTATGCTCAACTAATAGTGTACTTTCCCCCTTTATTTCTCCCAATTCTTTGAAACTTATATTTACTACAAATCTTCAAATATTAGTTTACAACTATTTACAGTTTATCTACAATTGTGAACTCTTATAACTATGTAAACATTATCTTTTGCTTCTTACCAAAGTAAATGTTGTACAATTGGATCTCCAATCAACTATGTAAATATGTTAAGCATTTTCTTCTATTTTGCAATTGTACTTTACCACATTACTATGTATAATTTTACTTTTGTTTACTAGTATATAATATGGAGCTTTTCTCCCCGGGCCTCCACTGAAAATGAGCTCCCTGAGCCCAGTGGATCTCCCAGGTAATCAAACAGGAAATAAATAAATAACTATTCAACCATACACAAAACTCTTTCACAGCTATTGAATCATGGCTCACAAACACCCAAATATTTCTAAACCCCCAAAAAACCAAGCTCATAATCTTTCACCCCAAAAATACCACCCTGAGTCATGACCAATTTAATATCCACTCAGCCGAAAACACTGCCATAGAAATGAAACTACAAGATGTAATTTTTGACAAGAAACTTACCTTCGACCTTCACATCCAGCAAAACATAAAGAAAACACACAAGAAACTGGGACTCCTCTATAGAAACATGCAGTTCCTTACCTCATCTACCAAGTATACCCTAATTAAAAATCTCTGCTCCCATCCCTACTCTATGGGTCTTGTTTACTCATCAACCTGCAAAACTCCAGCAAGACAAAAATGGAAAAATGCTACAAGAAAACTCACAAAATTCACCACAAACTCAAAATACCACTCACACATGACTGTAAACTATTATAGCAACTAAATTGGCTTGAACTCTCCAAACAACTAGCATTTATCCAACTAAGTACCTTACACAATCTAATCTACATACCCACAGCCTGTCCTGCCCTAAATAAACTTGTCAAACACAACATACCAAACTAATCACTCAGATCACAAGATAAAAACCTGTTAGAAATCACCAAACCTTCCAAATGACTAGGACAGTGTATACTCACACTCAGTTTCTAAACTCTGGAATTCTCTTCCTCCAAACACCAAATCTATCCTGTTGCTCATCTGGTCAGGATAAAACAGATGAACATTTGTGGGTTCTGTTCAAGCAGCTTTATTACACACAAACACATCAGAAATGAGGCTTAGTAACTTAAACTTAAATAAACTTATAAACAGACTGACTACTACACTCATACATGTTAACACCCTGGCTGTTCTTTCAAAATGGCACTGCTGCCTCCACGTGCTACATCTGAAAATGCTTCTTAAAGGTGCATACACATGCTCTGATCTACATCCTCACTCTTTGAGAAATAGTCCTTATATGAAGTGACAGTATTCAATGACATGCAATTTACAGAAATGATCTTTTGGCATGCCATTATACAGAACTAGTTATTTGACATGCAATCATACAAAATCAGACACATATAAAACAATTATGTTCATGTTGCTGTGTATTTTATGCTAGGTCTGGAAATACGACCTGTTCGTGTATCATAAAAGTCAGACTTGGATCTAGCAACAGGGACTGTCTTCAAGGAATGTTCTACTTTGGGGAGATCTAGAACATCTTCAGGAATGGGAATGGATACTGCGACATGTTCTTCGATACAAACATTCTGGGTTGCTCTGAGATCTAGAGTATGTATCTGAGGTATGATGCTGCAATATCATTTCTGATACAGGAAGAAGATGTCTACAGTTTCTCCTGTTTTATATACCCTCAGATTCCACTAAGTAGGATCTCGGCTCGGTACATATACCTCTCACTTGACCAATTTGATCAAAGCCTTTCGCCATTTGCATCCTCACTGTCTCTCCTTCTTTTAAAGGACAAATAAATCTACTCCTTTTATCACAGCTGGACTTCCGAGAAGAATGCTTCTTAAAAAGTTGGGCTTTGATTGCTTTGTTGTTTTTAGCAGTAGGCACCAACAAACTAGAACTGATAGGCAAGGTTGTCCTGGTTTTCCTAGATAGAAGTCTCTGAGCAGACGAGCCAAGTAGGTTGTCATGGGGTATATATCTGAGATTAAGTAAATTCAAGAAGATATTGGTATTGTCACACTTTCACACTTTGACCTCTCCAGTAATTGCTTTGCACTCTGTACTTCATGGTCAGCAAGGCCGTTTGACTGAGGATATTCAAGACTGCTAGTAGCATGAATAAAGTCCTACTCTTTAGCAAATCTCTGAAACAATTAACTGGTAAACTGAGAACAGTAGTCAGAAATAACATTGTGTGGACTACCATGGACTGAGAAATAATGTTTCATCTTAGTAATAACAGCACTGGACATTAGAATAGGTATCAATCTCAAAGCAGGTTGAATATAAGTCTACGAACACTAAGTAATGTTGACTGTTCCACTCAAATATGTCAGTTGTTACTGTTGACCAATGTAGTTCAGGAATTTGCCTTAGCTGAAGTGGCTCTTTTTGCAAATATGGCTTAGTACTGTTGCACACTGAACAAGAAGAAAGCACTTTATCAATGTCTTTTACTAGAGAAGGCCAAAATACTAGTCCTCTCACCCTTCTTTTGGTAGAATCAGAATCTGGGAGAACGCAATTTAAAATCTGAATGTATTCATGCTGTAAGGAAGTAGGAAAAACAACTTTTGGACCTTTGAAAATGATACCATCTTCTGTCAGCATCTCATCTCTGCATGGAAAGTAAGGTTGTACTTCTGGCAGTACACAGGATTGCATTGACGGCCATCCTACATTGATGAAGTAGTTGAGCTTTTGCAAACTTGGATCAGTCTTTGTATGATCTCTCAGCTCATCAAGTCTCATGGTAGAAAAATTACGCACTCCATGACAGCAAAGTCAAAATTCTCTGCATCAAGCTGTTCCGTGGTATTTCTGGATGATCTGGATAAGGTATCAGCCAGATAAAGAAGTTTACCCCTTGTATAGTCCACTTTGAAATTGTACTTTTGCAATTTGAGCATCATTCTTTGTAGTCTTGCTGGAGTGGAATACACAGGCTTCTTTAAAATAGTGACTAAAGGTTGATGGTCAGTTTTTATCTGGGTTGCTCGGCCATAAATATAATCATGGAACTTCGAACATGTGAACACAGTTGCCAAAAGTTCCCAATCTAAGCATGCTGCATCTCAGTTTGGGTAAGAGTTCTAGATGCATAGGCAACAGGTCTGCCCTCTTGAAGAATAACTGCGCCAAGACTGAACTTTGAAGCATCACAGGAAAGAACTACTGATTTTGTGGACAGCATAGTATCTTAATGTAGACGGGTTAGCAATCTGCTGTTTGAGGTTATCAAATGCTCTCTGGTGTTGTTCTAACCATGACCATGCAACATTTTTGCATGTCATCTCTCTCTTAAAAGTGCTGATAACTAACTAAAGTCTGGGATAAATTTGCCCATATAGTTAACCATACCAAGAAAACGCAGTAAGGCTTGGACATTGTCTGGAGCTGGCATCTCAAGAATGACCGCTTGCTTGAAGGATCTGGTCATAAGCCTGTACTGGTAAATAGATGACCTACATAAGTAACTTCTGGTAGTCTGAATTTGCACTTCAAATTCACTTCACGTGCTTTGTATAGAACTTTCCTGAGGTTTCTGTCATGCTGTGCTTCACCATTACCCCCAACCAGTAAATCATCAACTATTATTGCATACGGGTAGCCTGAAAAACTTTGCTCTATTGCATGCTGAAAGACTTCACTGGCAGAGTTTATTCCAAAAGGCATCCTGAGGAATCTGTATCTACCAAATGGGGTACTGAATGTAGTCAGTACTGAAGATTTGCGATCAAGCATCACTTGCCAAAATGAACTCTTTGTATCTAAGACAGAAAAAACAGTGGCATTTGGCATGAGGGTTGCAATCTCCTCAACTGTATGCATAGGATGATGAGGTATTTTTAATGCCTTGTTCAAGTCTCTTGGGTCAATGCATATCATGATTTCATTTGAATTTTTCTAATGAACGGCTACCATGGATGACTCCCACTCAGTTGGTTCTGTGACTGGACAAATCACACCTTGCTGTACCATTTTGTCTAATTGGACCTTGATTTTGTCCTGCATAACTACTGGACGTCTCCTTCCTGGTCTGACCACTGGACTGACCTCTGGGTCTACTTTCATGGAGTACACTACTGGAACTTTGCCTAACTTCTAATTGAAAACATCAGCATACTCTGAGAAAATAGAATCTGTGAAACTGGAATTGGGACATGTGCTTACATGATGTACTTCTTTGGTAAAAGAAAGCAGTTTCATTCTCAAACTGTCTCTGAGACCTGATAATGACTGCACGGGTCTTCAGACTACATAAAATTGCAAGCTATAACTGTTCCCAGCCAAATAGCATGAAAGCACTACTGAGCCTTCAATTTGAATCTCTTCACCTTCATAAGGAACAACCTTCACACAATTGACCAAATTAAGTTGCTCACCAGTCTCACCTTAGCAAATATTTCTGCTGACGTTATATTACACTTTGAACCAGTGTCTATTTTGAGCTCTGTGGGTTTACCATTGATCGGGACAGTACAAATTCTTCATTCTACTGCATTAACCTTTTCACCAACCACTGATACACCATCTACATAGAAAGTAAGGTTACAACTCTCTATATGATCAACTTGCTTTTTTGAGTGACCTTTCTTAATATCTGAATGGGGGTTGCTTGATTTACAAACCTTCTGAAAATTATTACATTTTTTACACTTGTGGTATTGTTGATCAAATGCTAAGTACTTCTCTCTTTTAGACTTATGGTTGGCACCACAATTACGACAGTTAGCAATAAAACTTGACTTTGGTTTTGCTGACTCACTCTTGCACAGTACTGAGCATGCTCCTTTTACTAGGCTAGTCTTGGAACCTGCTAGAAAGCTCCAGGTTCTCCTTTCCACACCTGCAGGTGTTGCAGCTGTCATGTGCTTAGGCCTGTTTCTGCTTGCCACATGTTGCATTGTCTACGTTTGTTCTAGCGGCTGTTGAAACCATGCTCTTATCACATGCAAGCATATTTGTGTGCCTTTCTGTGAGCTCATAGATTTGACAAATCTCTATGCCTTTACTTAATGTTAAATCACTGTCACAAAGCAGAATCTTTCTCACTGCAGCACTATTAACACCACACACAAGCATGTCTTGTATTAACTCATCTTTCAAGTCACCAAATCTGCAAGTTTTAGCTTTGTTTCTCAAGTCAGTGATATAGGTTGTAAAAGATTCACCTGGTTTTTGATCTCTTGTGTAAAATAAGTGCATCTCTAATGTAACATTTGTCTGGGGGCTGCACATTTCTCTAAATTTACATTTTAAATACTTTTGGATCCTCCCTTGATTCAGCCAGTACCACAATATGACAGTATGCCTCCTCTCCTGCATATACGTCTGGTGCATACACAAATGAACACTCTCATTTTCAATGGCCTCTGTCCCAGCTAAGTTAAGCAAAATGAATGCCCTTCTAAATGCATCTTTGTCAGAAAAAGCTGCTTGTATGAAAATATCATATTTCTGCTCAAATATATTCCAATTCTCTGCTATATTATGATCAAACACAAGTGGACTTGGTCTGCGAAATGCCTCTGTCACATCAACACACAATAGTGAAGGTGTTTAAAAGCATGTACAAACATACACACATAAATATATATGCCGGAAGTTAATGCCAGTACTTGTAACCATGCCCGATAGCACAACAAACTCTTTAAAATAACTGTACTTTGCCAAGTAAGTCTTCGAGCACAAGAACACTCTGAAATCACTGTACTTTGTGAAACCACTCCTTATCAGTGTAAGAAATTCTTTGAAATGACTGTATTTTGCGAATAAACTGTACATAATGGAAAAAGATCAGAGTAAGAAACACTTTCAGATGAATGCACTTTGCAAATAAACAGTATACAGCACAAGAACCTTTCAAAATGGCTGTACTTTGTGAAACAACTCTGCACAGCGTAAGAAATTCTGAAATGGCGGCTTTCTGCAAATAAATGCACACAGCACAAGAAACTTTTTGAAATGGCTATACTTTGCACTTTGAATATAACTGTACTTTGCACCCAGCAAACTCTTTGAAATAATTGCACTGTAATAAAGCACACACTCTGCAACACTTTACACACTCTAAGATACTTCCAACAACTCTAGTTATGCTTTGAATGGCTTCAATCAATGTGAAATAGTAGTTTGTGCCCAAACATGATCTTTTACTAAAAAGCATGCAGTCGCCTTGCTTTTAAGCTTAATTTGCCCTTTTATTGTACTTGCTATGCCCTTTTAATCTCTTATCAAGCTCCTCATAGTTTTCTTGTGCTCGTTTACTCTAAACATGCTGGTTATGCAAACCAAAGGTAACTGTGAGCCCCTTATGAATAGTTTTGCTTGTTTTATCAAAGATTGTGGTTTTGAACATTTTATTTAATTAACAATGTAGTTTGTGCCTTTCATTTGCTTAATACGTTTTTGTGCTACTTGTTTGATTAATAATGCATTTTGTGCCTTATAAATGTGCATTTTCATTTTCTTTGCCAAATAAATATTTTGTGCAGTTTTCTTTACCTTTAGCTCGTTTCTGGCCCTTTTTCATTTGTCTGCGATCCGTTTCACTCAGCCTGCTTAGTCTGCCTTCACCTTCAACTCTGCACCTAATGGCTCATAGAAGTTGCTCTTCTAATCCGGTTCTGACACTATGCACTCATCTGGTCAGGATAAAACAGATGAACATTTGTGGGTTCTGTTCAAGCAGCTTTATTACACACAAACACATCAGAAATGAGGCTTTGTAACTTAAACTTATATAAACTTATAAACAGACTGACTCCACACTCATATATGTTAACAGGCTGTTCTCTCAAAATGGCACTGCTGTCTGCACGTGCTCTGTATTTATATGCACGTGCTATACTTGGAAATACTTCTTAAAGGTACATACACACACTCTGATCTACATATCCCAAGCCTGCCTCTCTTTAAAACCTCCTTAAAAGTCCACCTTAATAAGTCCTTGCTCTGCACATCTATCTCCAGGATAGTATCTTATACTACCTCTCCTTCTCTGAGTAAAGTTTTTTTATGTGTAAGGATACTATGTTGCTAAGTACAATAACCAATTCTCTACCAAATAATCTTGTACTACTTGGAAATACTTTAGAAGTTAAGTTAAACTTTAAGCAAACTGCTTGGAAATACCTTAGAAGTTAAGTTAAACTTTAAGCAAACTACTTGGAAATACCTTCAAAGTTAAACTTTAAGCAAACACTAAGTAACTGTACATTTTGCTGGCAGTCTTTACCTGCTTACAACTTACTGTGTAAAGTCTAACCTGTTTACAACTTACTGTATAAAGTGTCTGAAACCTTCTTATTGGAAAATTGTAATCTATCTTTGTACATATGCCAAATTGTCTAAATGTCTAAATTTCTACACTTACTTGTATAGTCTCCAAAACCTTCTTGTTGGAAAATTGTAATCTATCTTGTTTATATACCCAGTTGTTAAATGTATAAATGTGGAGCTTTTCTCCCCAGGCCTCTCTGAAAATGAGTTACCCAACCCGGTCAGATTATCCTAGTTAACAAATGTCAAATAAATAATAATACATACATTGTTGGTTGTTTCTTGCAGGCTTTGTTGTTTTTGCAGTAAACTAAAATACATTAGTATTACCACTTTCTCTTTGCACTAGCCACTCAGTCACAGTTACTATTACCACCCAAGGTGAATGGTCACTGTACCTCTGAGTTACTGCTGGCAATGAGTAGTGCATAGCCATACAGAGTATTGCCTGTCCTTTATTCCTGCTGGGGAGACCCATGCCAACCACTGTTATCAGTATGTGGCGGTGTATTACTATGACTAGATCTTCTTTCCACTACCCAGCATGGGCTATCATACCTATAAAAAAGGAGGTGGGTGACATGTACACATCTGTAGCTATACTGCTTTTTGTGCCAGCAGTTGTGAATATTAGTGATATTTGTATATTAATGGTAATTTATCAGGACTCGTAGTTCTGCCAGTAGAGCTTGAGATGTCATCTCTAAGACTGCCTGATTTGGTACATCCCCACTGTGAGAGATGCAGGATGAGATGTACGTTACATGACTTGCTGATGGTTGTTGATGGTGATTATGGACATTCTACCTTATTTTTCATATTCAGTTTTATAGGTTCATAGGTTCATAGGTAGGTACTAGGCTATTGGCCCTAGGGCCTATATAAGTCTAGCCAAAAGGTACCCTGGCTTTCGCCACCCAAGAAAATTATTTTCCTGTGCCACTGTTGAGCAGAGCCACAGAAGTGATCCCCTGGGTGAATTTCCTATCTCCCATCCAATCATCAAGATTTTTCTTGAAGAGTGCTAATGAGGAGCTTTGTTTGATATAGATAGATAGTTTGTTCCAGAGTATGGGCAGTCTCTGGGACAGGAATCTATCCCTCCAGCATGTTCTGTTTATTGTGGTGACAAGGTTTAAATCCCTAGAGTGTGTAGCTCATAGGGATCGGGATTTCTTTAAGTGGAGCATGTCTAAAAGCTTTGGGTTTGACATAGCTTTGTGTGTTAGGCAGAGATCGCCTCTGAGTAGGCGATATGCGACGGAGTAAAGCTGCAGTTTTTTGAGACAGTCTGTGTAGGGCATCTGTTTGAGGCTGGTAATCCTCTTTGTGAGGTATTTCTGTGGCCTTTCCATTATAATTCATTAATGGTTGTGGTAGCAAGATTGTTAAGTGTGCAGTCTTCCATGCACAATGTGGTTGTAAAATATAACATAGAAAGGAGGTGGATAACATGCCTTATCCTGAGGTATACAGCATTGTTTCTTCCTTTTGTTACTTATGTTATCAGTATTTGCAGATTTAAGGATAATATCTCACAAGCAGTAGCCTCAGCATTGCGGAGAAGCATTTCTTCTGCAGCTCTGACAAACTCCTATTTATATGTAGTAAAACAATCTATGTGAGGTGCACATTACCTGAGGTAATGAAGACTATTAAAAGCTAGAGAGAATGGCGAAAATGCTATATTTTGTCATATTTGATTAAATAAAGCATTAATGGTCTTGGCAGCAGGTTTATATGTATGCATCCATGCATGCACAGGATGGCAGTAAAAAATGGTACAAAAGAGGTGGTTAACATGCCTCAATCAGCAAGGCAGCACATGCAACCTAAGATGATTAGCTAGCAATGCATAATGAAATGGTCAGCATCTGATGTACACAACTGAGGTTCTTAAGGAATGTTTGCAAAAAGTTGTCAAGACATGATATATTTCCCTGTTAGCATTAATAATATTATTATAGTGGTGTATGGAAGCAGTAGGTGTCAATAAAAAAATACATTAAAACATGGTAGGTAATGTGCAGACATGTAAGCATATGAATGTTTGAGAAAGCAGTTATGAACATTAACAATAGCTTCATATCATCATTAATATCAAAACAGAACAAATGGTGCCATGTTGCATATACTGAAACACACAGTCATGCCGCTGATACTTGCTAACTAGCATGCAGTTTTGTAGATTAATGTTGTCATTCTGAAATGTGTGAATATAATATGCATAATTTGCAGACATTGTGCAATACCACAAAACAGAATTATGCTACGTAGCCACTGCTGTCATACTTCACTGGGAAGCTTGCAAAGAGATTACCAGTTCTCTTACTTATACATAGGGTTTAACTTGCATACTTACATAGCTATAACTATTTGTTTGACCATAATACTAATACTTTTTTGGCAAATGAAACACCATTTTTCTTTCATAAGGTTGCAATATAAAATAGATTTCATGAGACAGAAACTTGACACTAAAACCAGTACATAGCCAATTATCTATTGTTTTATTTATTTATATTTATTTATTATTTGGTAATGAGGTGGGTAAGCTAGTCAAGATACTCTTTTCATCCATGACCTGGGCTCAGAGGCAATAAACAATGAAATTAAATTTACATTCTTACACTTCAAATATACAGAGTGTTAGGGAGCGTCTCTGAGACACATACCTTTCCTTCCAACATATAAATTTTGTGTTGTATATAAGTTCATTGTTTAGTTCTATTCTAGCTGCCATTTTGGGCCATTTTAAGCCTAACCAATTTCCCAAAGGTGAGAACCAAACCCTGCACCCTCTGCCTATGAGGTAAACACCTTAACTAGTATGCCAACCTGCCATGAGGTTTAGGTCCCTACATTGGGTAACTGTAATGCAATTTGTTTTGCAGATGTGCAACTGGTCCATCAGTACAGGATCAGGGGATGCTTTGCAGGCCAGGCTTAGATCACATCTGAGCAGTCTGTGGGAGACCGAGTACAGGGATAGGACTTTGAAGTGGTCTGCATAAGATGTGCTGTTTATGTCCTGTATTCTTTTTCATAGGTTCATAGGTTCATAGGTTGGTACTAGGCAATCGGCCCTAAGGCCTATGCAAGCCTAGCCATAACAATTCCCTGGCTATTTCTTCCCACACTATTTACTTCCCTGGACCCCTGACTAGCAGGGTGACTGACATGATCCCCGGGGTGAATTTCCTTTCTCCCATCCAATCATCAAGGTTCCTTTTGAAGAGGACCAAAGAGGTGCTTTGCTTGACATGTATGAGCAGTCTAGTCCAGAGTCTGGGGAGTCTCTGGGTCAGGAACCTATCCCTCCAGCATGATTTGTTTATTGTGATGACAAGGTTTAGATCCCTAGAGCATGTGGCTCTGAGAGATTGGGATTTCTTTAAGTGTAGCATGTCCAACAGCTCTGGGTTTCACATGGCCTTGTATGTTAAGCAGAGATCACCTCAGAGTAGATGATATGTGACAGAGTATATCTGGAGTTTTTTAAGGCGGTCAGCATAGGGAATCTGCTTTAGGCCTGTGACTCTTTTAGTGAGGTATTTCTGTGACCTTTCCAGTTGTTGCAGATGTCTTGAGAGGTACGTACCAAATGGGGCGTTGTAATCTATAATGGGTCTAATGAGGGATGAGTACAGTGGGCCAATGACCTCCTTTTTTCTGGATGAAAAGCCCTTAGTGATGAGGTGTGCCACATAGAAGGATTTCCTGACTGTTGTGGCGATGTGGTTACTGAAGGTGAGACCACTGTCCACCTGTGAACCTAAGTCTCTTATCACACTTTTGGTGTTTAGTGTACTACCACTTATGTGGTAAGCCATGGGTACATGTTTTTTCCAAAGGGGATAACTATACATTTCTTGGCATTGAGCTTGAGCCCATGGCTCTGGCACCAAGCATCTGTTTCTGTAAGGCCCTTTTGTAGAGTATCCATATTATTTGGGGATTCAATAATCGCTCCCAGTTTGCAGTCATCTGCAAACTTTGTTAGCCAAAGTCCCTTAGTGTTGGGCTGTACTTCATAAAAGTAGATGCCAAACAAGAGAGGTCCCAGGACTGAACCCTGAGGTACTCTACTTGTCACTTATCTGGAGCTGGATTTGGAGTCAGCAACATTTACAGTGTGGGTTCTGTCAGTAAGCCAGTTGGCAACCCATTGAGTAACGTAGGGATTAATGCCCAACTTAGTAAGTTTATCTATGATTCCAGAGTGGGGGATGGTGTCAAAGGCCTTGGCGAGGTCCAGATAAGCTGTGTGGACTGCCTTACCCTCGTACACAGCTCTGAAGACTGATTCGAAGAAGTCAGTCAGGTTCAGGAGACAAGATCGGCCCTTCATGAACCCAAACTGGGTGGGGTCCAGTGTTTGAAGGTTGCCAATGTCTTTGTTTATAAGTTCCATGATAATATGTTCCATGGCCTTGCAGATCAGGCTTTTCAGACTGATAGGGCAGTGGTTCCCAGGATCCAAGGTGGATCCCCCCTTGTGGAGTGGAATAACTGTAGCTGTGCACCACTCAGTGGGCACAAAGCCTGAGGTGAGGGTATGATTAAACTTGACACTTAGGTGAGGTGCCAGTTGATTTTGTAGTTCATGTAGTACACATCCTGGGATGTCATCTGGTCCCATGCATGCTGTATTCTTAGCTTTGGAGAGTGCGTTTTTTACCTGTGTGGCCGTTATTACCGGAATATGGCAATCTTCCGGTATTGAGATGGGCCATTTAGGGGGTGAAGTTGGCACTGAATTGATCTGCCAGGATATTGGCAATATCCTTGGGATCAGTATATTTAATGCCATTCTGTTGTAGCTCAGAGCAGATCTGAGCATTGCCATTTAGATTCTTGACATAGTTATAGAATGCCTTGTTGTTGTCTTTGGAATCTTTGGCAATTTTATTTTCGTAACTAGCTTTGGAGGGTTTTATGAGGGATATCAGCTTCTTACTGAGGCTGGTAAGGTAGTTTTTTGTATCCTGGGATTTTCCTCTTTTCTGCAAAAGTTTCTTCCTTTTGGTTTAAAGTTTGTTTGTGGCAGGGGACCACCAGATTGGCTTCCTTTTTTTGGAGGAGAGCATTTTGGTTCTATTTGGGATGGCACGATTCATGCATGACTGGATGTGCTTGTACAGTGCCTTAGTGTAGGACTCAGCAGTCGAACTTTCAGTTCCCGTCTGCATGGGTGTCATGATGTTTGTAACTTCTGACTTGAGTAGCATGAAGTTGGCTTTGGAGAAGTTTTTTATGGAGGTTTCCTTACTGGGGGGTGGGGGTGGGATGTGGATGTTAAGGGTGATTAGCTTATGGTCTGACCTGACCAACGAGGGGGTGACCATAGGTGTGGAGCATCGATTTCCCATGTTGGTAATGACCAGATCTAGGATACTGGAGCCCCTGGTGGGACTATGGATTATTTGATCCAAGGCATTGGAATTTATGAATTCCAAGAACAGTTGGGCAAAGGTGTCGGTACACGAGTAGTTTTCCCAGTTAATGGCAGGATAGTTGAAATCACCCAGTATTAGGGTGATTGGTTGTATATTAATATTTTCCAGTATGTTTAGAAAGGTATAGTGAGAATCCTGGGGGATGGTGGGGGATCTGTAGCAAGTAGTGTTAGTTGCACCTGGAGAATTTCAGACGCATTGTGTTGGGCAACTAACCTGGTAGTGTGAATATCCTTGGTGAATATGGACACTCCTCCACCTTTAGTGTTTCGATCCTGGTTTGGTGGCCAAAAAGTGTGGTAAGAGTTGTAGCCTGGTGTTGCAAGGATGCTCTCTGGAGCCTTGAACCAGGTCTCAGTTACTGCATAGATATCAATGTTCTCCATTTTTAGGAGTGCCTCGATAGAGTGCATTTTGAGGTTTAGACTTCTAGCATTGAGTAGCATTACTTTCAGTGGTGGCTGGTGACTTCAAATTAAAGGGGGCTGCAGGAGACAGCTGAATGTGTGGAGTCAATTGGGATTGGGGTGTGGCCAACTAGAAAGGGGTGGAGCTATACTCAAAACCACAACAACTGGAACTTTAATTAAATATGCTGCCCTGGGTGCCAAACCATCATTACAAAAGTTCAATCAAGACAAAATGAAGTGTAGAAGAAAAAAACATTTCAATGCATTGGCTACATGACAACTTACTTAATATCTAAATGGAAACACAAAGGTTGTGATGCATGAAAAAATAAATTACTTTTTAAATACATTACTGGAATGCCAGCCAGAATCAAGTATAAAAAAAAAAACAAGCAGCACTCAAATCAAACCACTTCTCCTTGTGCTGCAGTCCTAATTATAATTTATATTCAGCATTATAAAATTACCAAGTAACATGCTGAAAGTTGCAATCTCTGTGTGATACCCCCACTTGTAAAAATGTTTCTTATCCAAAAAAGACCGGCTGTCTGACAACAACTATCTACTTGTTTCATGGGGAAGACATGATCAATGTAAAAATGAACAGCAAACAAGAAACAAGCTCAAGATAAACTGCTTAAAGGATTACTGCACAGGTTATGGACCACACATGATAGATTGGCATTCTGTTTAGTTTATGGGTAAAGCCTGAAAAGATGACTGCAAGTCTCTAACAAATGTAATGAGCTTCTGAAAATACTGTAATCCTGTCCTTTATTACAAATACTGTCATATGCATTTCAATACCTAAGGCTTATACATTATCTAGTTATGTAAATATTCTCTGAATGGCAACAACAAAAAGGCTTTCAATGTTGGTAATTCTTTAACAGGATGCTTATTAAAGCTTACTTGCATCTTACAATCTCCAACAAGCTTACCTGATGGTCATTAAAGCATTGCTACTTAAACATAGAGCAACAGGGCACTGCGGCAGCATGCATTTTCTGAAAAATAAGAAGCATAAATCAACAGTATAAAAATATGACAGAAAACCAGAACATTCTGCAAAATAAAGGACAGATGAAAAGACACGGCTGTACTTGTGGTCTACCTTGGATGGGGGAATACTCTGCACACTTACACTGCATAACTGCTCCTTGCCTTGCTTGGACACATCCAGAGTCACTACAATGGGGAGTGGGGTGCAACAAGTATGTCAGAATTTGAAATGTCTCTGGCTGACAGTGATGGCTCTGACACTCATACCTCACAGCAAGAAAGCTGGACAAAGCCATACATAGAAGTAGGACACAGGCCCAAAAATAAGGACAATTTTTAAATATTGCTCTTATAAACTTAGAAAGTAGTAGGTCTTGCATTAGTATGAATTTTCTGAAGGGTATGAAATCTGAAACTCAAATGTCTGCCATTATTTTCTAACTAAAATCTTTAATGATTTGCCATTAATTTGCCAGAAAACTTCAATTTTATGAATAGCAGACCAAAAATGTGATGCAAAAATATAAAATTGCCATACAATACAGCTGGGAACCTGTCAAAATAAGGACACATATTTAATACTAGTACTGTTAACTTGAGCAGCTGACAAAATAAAAGCATCTACATGCATTTCTGAAATAAAAGTAATCTATAACTCTGATCATTACAGCTATTTATAATTGTAAACCCTCCACGTTTTCTTCCAAAATTGCCATTTTGCAGAGGGATTATTAGGGGGAGGGCAACATTTTGAGCCAAAATTGGGGACAGTTGAGAGGTTTGGATATTCTTAATTCTATAAAGCAATTTATTTGCATGTACCTCTCAACCTCTTAATGCAGGAAATCTGGACAAGGCCAAATATATTGGGGGAGCATGCAAACAGTACTAAAAATTGCTCTTGTATAAACTTAAGACAGTTAATAGAATAACAGGTCTTGCTTTAGCATGCATTTTTCTGAAGGTTATGACATCTGAAACTCAATGTCTGTCATTATTTAGTGACTTCATTCCTAAATGATTTGCCAGAAAACCACAAATTTTATGAGGAACAAACCAAAAATAAGAAACAAAAATCTATTCATTCTGCAAAAATCTGGATAGTTGAGAGGTATAGTTCAGCTGGGGCCATCTTTGAGTTTGCTGCCCTTCCCCCCTCACAAAATCATGGTCAAATGGAGCCTCCCCCCTGCAGCCATTCCAATGTCCCATTCCTTGGTTATTTCACCCCATTTACCATAAACACTGTAATGTGCATACTGCTTTACTTCTGCAATGATTTGGATTTCATTTGAAAGTTTTATTTTGCATTTTACAGCACAAACTTTAATAGATATCTGCTAAACAAAGCAATGCAGTCTCGCAATGAAAATAGACTTAGCATTAAAACTTCTCAGCCCTTGAAACTCACATTCATTGAAACAGCATTGAAACCCACATTCAAAGAAAATACATTTTGCCAGTGGCAGATAAAGATTAACTTTTCAAAATCATAGGCCCCTTGAACACAAAACATACACATGCTCTTTGATACACCTTCCTGATTGTATTAAATTATATTCCTTGTACAATACAGTACAGTTGTTAGAGGGCATTTTAAATGTATTGTTTTGAACATTTTTCCAGTAAACAATGAAACAAAATGCATGCACCATTAATGACAAAACTGCCCAATTCAGAACATTTCCATCATAAAAAAGTCTACTCAAACTCCTACAGTCCACCAGTATCAGTAAATATGCACACTCTGAAGAAGTACAAGTCATCTAAATAATTCCACATTAAAGAAATCTGTAACTAATGAAGAGGTTGCTGCTAGCAAACAACTTTATGTCATTGTTTCATCTTCAAATAAAGTGTCTGTTGCCCTTGAGGAATAAATTGTCTATGTTGCATTAAATAAATGATAAGCTAGTAATATCTCAATAGGGAATGGATGGCAAACTGATAACAGGTTCATAGTTACTAGGTATCTTTGCCAAAAAGGACTGCAGCATCCACCCCTGTTACAACTCAGTGCAATATCAGCAATGCATCTACCTACTGTGAGAGTAGAACCCACAGCCTTCTGCATCAAAAGCAAGCACGTTATCTGTTGTGCTATTAACAACACAAGCAGACTCAGCATAAGAAGCACTAAACTTTTGTTCCCCTGCAGCTCTCAGCTCCTTGTAAAATCTACTTGACACTCAGCTGTATCTCTGAACTTTGCAGCGCAAGAAATCTGGAAAAAGCCAACATTTATTGGGGGGGGACAAAAGCCCAAAAACTAGGGACACATTTTAAACATTGCTTGTATAATGTTGGAAAGTTGCTAGAATAAAATGCTGTATTACCACCATACATTTCACTGCCAAGTTTTGAAACCAGGAGGCCCTGTGCAAAACAGTCAAAGCAACATACCACTATGCCAAATCATTTGTTTTGTGAAAGAGAGGAAGACTGAAACTTAAATGGCTACCATTTAGTGAATTCAGTTCTCACCATAGCTGTCAATCTCTTCACACAAAACACCTGAACAAAGCCAATAATGGGGGATTACAGCCCCCAAACATATTCAGTGAATTCATTTCTCACCATAGCTCTCAACCTTAGCACAAAAAACCTGGACAAAGCCAATAATGGGGGAATACAGTCCCAAAAATAGGGACAAATTTCAAATATCCATGTTATAAACTTAGAAAATTGCTAGAATAAAAGGTTTTGTGTTACCGTATACTTTCTGAAGAATATGAAGTCTGAAATTCAAATGCCTGTTATTTTTATTTAACATTTGTTAACCAAGAAAGTCTGACTTGGAACAAAAGCCAATTTTCAGCAGAGTAGGGAGAATACTCCAGACACATGTTCTTTGCAAAATGGGAGGACATGCAGACTCCACAACAAAGGCACCCCAGCCAAGAATCAAACCAGAGAACCTGTAGCTGTCAGGCAACTATGCTACCCGTGCACCACAGCACTACTGCCTTTGCAAGGAAAAACGCACAGAAACTACAGATTTTATGAGGAACAAAAGAAATATGAAGCAATCATCTGCAAATTGTTTACAAATGGTGGTGGGTAGGGAATTCAGGTCCCTGCCACCTGCACCCAAGGTACAGGGTTCAAGCCTGATTATTCTCTACCCACCAGCATGTGTTCTGTCTAGCCACCAGTATACAGCAACTGGGGCATTTCACACACACACACACACACCAGTCATTCCCCCTGACCTACCTGAAGCATCCATTCTTCTGCTCCTTTGTAGTCCTGACTGCAGCTAATCAATTTCCAAAGCCTCCCTGTAGTCTTCACATCAGCCCGCGCAAGCTAACAGCTGGTTTCCAGCTTGGTTCCACATGAGAATAGACTGGATGCTCCAGCCTGCTGATGACACAGTCCGGTTTCCTTCTCATCTGTGTGGTCATCACTGCACAGACATCTGGGCTTGGAGGGCACTTTCTCCTCTATCCGGACTGCCTAACCCAGTCTGGAGTTCTGTGAGTACCAGGAACTCCAAGCATGCACGTGTGGAGTTTTGGGACTCGCAATTTTTTTTCTTTTTTAATTTTCTTGTACAGGTGGGGGGATTTTTTTTTCTTCTGTACAGGTAGGGGGGATTTTCTTCTTGTACAGGTGGGGGGGGCTGCAGTCCTGCAGTCCTATAGCACAAACCACCCCTGATTACTTTCAGATTTTGCATGCTTGTACCTGTTACAGTGGTGGTTTTGTCCTTTGAACTTTGCCTAAAAAAGGCACTATAGTGGTGGCGAGAGCTTTAGCCAGTAACCTGAATCCTAGGGGTGATAGGTGCAGATCATCTCTGGCAAAGCATCGTGGTCTGTCGATCATGTTGTCCCAGGCAGACAGATACTGGATCCCCTTTGAATGACACCAGAAGCTTAGCCAATTGTTGAAGTTAATCATTTTGTCCTTATATTGTAGTATCATTCTGGGCGAAGGCAGGATGCTACTCAGGGCTAGGCTCACACCTGCCTGGGCCACATAATCTGAGAGCTCTTCCGTGTCTCTTTTCATGTAGTCCAGGGAGGTACATCTCAAGTCATTCACTCCAACATGGACAATGACAATGACAGAGTCATATTTGTACTTGTTGTGGAGTGACTTGAATACCTGAGTTATGTGGCGGATCCTGGCACCCGACAGGCAGCTGACTGTAATTTTCTCCTTGTTCAGCCTGGTGAGTGGGACATCAGTGTGCCTGACCATAGAGTCACCTATGACTAAAGTGTTAGGTATGTTGTCTTGCCTTAGGGGCTGTTGCTGGGTGGCACACTGACTTTGGTTGTGATTGGTGTTTGTTTGCATTTCAGCTTCGGAGGTCCTTGTTGCTTGGGCAGGTTACATTTAAGGGCCTCCACATATGTGGATTTAGTTTTGCTATGTGTGGGTGTTGGTGGTATGAGTTTAGAAGGGCTATGTGTTGCTTGAGGTGTAGTGCGGGTGTTAACCTTCTCCTCTTGACTGTCTAGCACAATCTTGGGTGGAGAGAGCTTTGCTTCCAGTTTGGCTATGTAAGTGCATCTCTCACAGATTGTAGGGTTGGGTGGGGTGTTTTGTGAGGAACTTCAGTGGATGCTTCATTTGTTGCATATGCCTGGTTAGGTACATACTGAAAGGGTGGTTGTACTCAATGTCTGGTCTGATGAGGGACAAGTATAGTAGGACAATGACATCCTTAGATATATATGTCATATCCCCACTTATAAGTTGTGCAACATACAATGGTTTCCTTTCTATAATAGACATATGATGGTGAAAGACTAGGTTACTGTCTACATGCATTCCCAAATCCCTGACCACTGGGTCTGCTGTTAGGGGTGTATTATCAATGTAGTAGTTTCCAGAGTTAACTGTCTTCCCAAAGAATGCTATTATATATTTCTTGGCACTGAGTTTTGATCATGGCTCTGGTACCAGTAATTAGTCTGTGTCTTAAAGGTATTTGTGTTTGGGGCATTCTTTGACTGTACCTAGTTTGCAATCATTTGCAAACGTGGCCAGCCAGATGCCCTTCGTGATGGCCTTGACTTCAGAAAAGTAGATGCCAAAAGGGAGTGGCCACAGCACCAACCCTTTAGGGACTCCCCTGTCCTAACTTCTTGGGTCTAATCTGTGCACCAGCTGACTGTGCAGCAGGAGACATAATGGTTTACATTTAATTTTGTGAGTTTTTCTACAATGTTAAAGTGGGGTGTTGTGTTGAATGCTTTGGCCAGGTCAAGTTTCATGTTTCCATTTTTTTTTTTGTTGTCTTATGTGTCATAAAAGTTTGTTCTGTATAATCCTTTATTACATTCACTATTTCTTGTTGACTATTGACATTTTCTCCTCTCTTGTTTCTTAATTATTGTATTATTTTTATCCTCTTTTACTA
Source organism: Protopterus annectens (assembly GCF_019279795.1). Lineage (NCBI taxonomy): Eukaryota > Metazoa > Chordata > Ceratodontiformes > Protopteridae > Protopterus > Protopterus annectens. The sequence goes on along the minus strand of NC_056732.1, from coordinate 1,413,150,382 downwards.
TTTTGTTTAAATAATGTGCTACTTCTTCCTTTTTCCCTTGTAAAAATACATTTGTTTAAACAACGTTTTAATCTTCTCTTGCTTCATTTCCCTTTCCCTCTCCCTCTCAAAAATTAATGTTATTTATAACTAAATCTCTAAAAGCATATTCACTTACTCCTTAATATTTGTTCTTCGGATCTTTCTCTTTTGAATTTTGCCATTCCAAAACATTTCTTATATTTTTCTTTAAAACTTATCCACCAAGATGTCCATTTCTTATAAAATCCTCTCATATATACAGGATCTTTCCACAATTGCCTAACTCTATTCTTTTCTTATCTAAATCATTCTAATTTAATCTTTTAATACCTTTACCTGTTTTTATGTATCCTTTTTTCTTGAATCTCTATCCATATTGCCAGATGATCTGAGCATCCTGTAGTTTTTATACCTTCTTGTATAATTTTCAGACTTTCGGAAACAATAAAATAATCTATCTCAGTTCCTAAATCACTTCTTATCTAGGTCCATTCTTTATTATCCCATACATATAACTTTCCACTTTTAATTATTTCTGACATCATTTTTACATCCCCACTCTCTTTTCTTCTTTTTCTTAAATCAAAATTAAAATCATCCTCTAATATTATATCCAAACAGCTATTCCTGAAAAGCAGCTTCTGAATCTTATGACAGTCTGACCTCCTTCACACTACTCGCAATCTGTGTTTCTCCATTCTCACTGCATGCTATCACAAGCTAGCATGCATCTGCCTGTTCCATTTGACTGTCTTTAATTCCACCATCTCACCCCATAACTCTCTGACATTTACATTCACATTCACACTACAAAGATCCTCTAATACTCTCATGTCTGCCATACTCCTTCCTGCTTCTCTTGAGCTGCTACTGCACCCAGACCAAGCATTACAATCCACAGTGTCCCTGCTCGCAAATGAGTAGGGGAAGTTCCCCAGTGACCTGGCAAAAATTCCCCTAGTAGTAAAAATGCCACCTAGAATCTCCCCAGAAAAGAGGCCACTAGCAAGTTGGACTAACCTGATCAACAAAGGATAAATAAAAATAAAATAAATGATAATTCTTTACATAGCTTCACATATCAGACTAGTCAGACTATGGGTCTGTAATAACCTGGGTCTGTAGATGGCCCACCCTTGTGCAGAAGCCTGTCCAGAAGCTATGGTTAAATAGTGATTCTAGTGGTCCTGCCAGGTCATGTGTCATGCTATTTAAAAAACATCATTGGATATTATCAAGGCCCATCAAAACAGTGTTCTTGGCCTTGGAGAGTCCACTGAAGACCTCTTCCCTAGTGAAAGTTGAAGGAGTTATGATGGAGAGCATTTCCTGAGGGGCCAGTAGATTTCCTATATCTTCTGGTTCAGTATAGGTGGCTCCATCTGCACATAGTTCAACATATTGTTTTGTATTACCTTTGAGATTTTGGGCATAGTTGAAGAATGCCTTGTGATTGTCCTTGGCCTGGGAGAATACAAGAGAGCTTATTTTTGGAAAGTGACTCTGCAGTGTTACTGTAGGAGTGAAAATCATGCAGAGACATCTAGTTCAGACCTATGAGCCCCGATGTGCCCACAGTGACAGTGCAATGTATCTCAGAACAAACATGATACATGCACTATTAATACCAGGCTATCCTATTCAGTGCAAGGATGAGCCACACTGCACCTTAGACATTCCCATAAACACCACAAAGAAGAGAGAAATTTCACAAGATATGCCAACAAATACAAAGGAAAAGTGTAAAACAAGCAATTCCTTAATGACTCAGGAAGATTTTATAGAGAATTGGGAAACAAAGGAAAAGCAATAAAAATGCCACCAAAAAAGAAGAAATAGTTGCACTTGTAGATTTAGCCTTGAGTAAAATAACTTGTATGTATACCTGGACTGACACTGACCTGGTTTATAACAGGAAGAAAAAAAATACTCCTCCATAAGAGTGAACCTGCAAGCCATCTTAAGAACTATAGGCCAATAACTTGCCTTCTGGGGCACTAATTGACAACCAACTTAAATTTACCTCTCACTTACAAAAAAATATCAAAGAAACCCATCAAAAACTTGGCATGCTTTACAACATGCCTCTCTCTGCCCCTCTACTAAAAAAACTCTCTGCAACTTCCTTACTTATCCCCTCCTTCTCTACTCTAACCTCACTCCTAAATCTCAAAAACTCTTTCCTCCTTTCTAAACCTCTTGCTACAACAAAGAAACAAAAATTAAGCCACCAGCCCACCCACTTCCACCACCACTGTCTTTTCCCTCCAAAACTAAAAGAAATTAAACTTCCTTTACTTCCTAAACAACACACTCTCTAACTACTAGCCTTCTAACATTCCTTCTCTCTCCTCCCCTCTCTTCTCCTCTGCTACCTTTTCCCTGCACCCCCAATAAATTATTAAGATCAATCAAAAAAACAATCAAAACCTACAATAGTCCAATATCCCTCTATAGCAAAACCTTCTATCCTTCAACCTAGCTCGCCTCCCTTCCCTTCCACCTCCGCTCCGCCTTCAATCCACTCACCTTTCAAAATCTCTTTATACACATCTAGCATCACTAGCATCACATCTCCTATGCTCCACACCCCACCCCTGCTCCTACTCCTACTCCACCCCTCCTCCCTCTGCTCTTGCTCACTCCCCCTCACCATGATTCAAATTTTAATTAATAAAACAGAAATTATCTTCCCTTTATATTTCATGTCATTGTATGTTTTCCTCCCCACCTTTTTTTATGTTTCCTTTTCTTTTCTTTTCTGTATAATATTTTTATTTTGCTAAAAGTAAATATGGTTTTTCTTTTTGTGCATAATTTATTTAACTGTATTTTGCTGTACTATTACTTATTGATACCTGTTTGCTGTTGATATTTTTATTACTGTGTACTTAAATGTATTTTGGAGCTTTTTTCCCCAGACCTTCTTTGAAATTTTTTTTATCAGACTCCATTGAAAATGGGTTAATTTATTCAAATAAATCAGTATATAAATTATATAATGGAATTCACGCAGACAGAGTTTATGGCCATCTAAAAAAAAAATCAATCATGGCAAAAGAACAAAAAGTTATTAAAAGAAAGTCATATGGAACAGAGGTTCACCTCTTCTTAAACAGTGCCATTATAGAGAGCTATGACAAGGAGAAGAATTAAGTATGGCATGGATAGATTACAAAAAAAAATCTGACAGTTTCCCATATTTGTGGATTATGGAATACTTAAAAATGGGTAAGATACATTGATCAATTACATTGCAGTGAGTCTATGAAACAGAGGCAAACAACTTATTTGCAGCTGGGCCATGATAAAGGGCAAACTATTACCCCAAGAATAAAAAAAAAAAACACATTGGGAAATTCCAGGATGATTCTTTGTCACCACTGATGTTTTGTCTTACCCTTAATCAGTTAAGCTGCTTATTTAATTGACTTGTCAATGATCAGAGATTATCAGGAAACTGCCCTGTCCAAAGACATTTACTTTAGTGGATGATTTAAATTTGTATAATTCATCAGATGGGGCTCTGAAAGCACACCTGCAAATGATTAATACTTTGTCAAATTATATAAGAATGATAATTGGTATTGATACTTGTATAAAAGCAACATTTATAAAAAGGCAGCTGCAGCATGAAGAAAATATCAACCTGGGACAGGAATGTGATATTAAGAAGTTCGAGCAGGATGGAATGTATAAATATTTAGGAACAGATGAAGAGTCAGCAATAAAACATGAACAAATCTGAATAAAGCTCAATAAGGAATTCTTCAGAAGACTAAAACTAATACTGAAAACTGCCATGATATCAAAGAATAAAGTCCAAACTATTATTCAATTTGCCATTCCTGTTTAGATTTACAGCTTTAATGGGCTTGACTTGCCCCAAACTCCATTGAATCTGCTGGACAAGAAAAGAGTAAAAAGGCTTTGTACTTATCAAATTATATATAAAAATAGTGCATACAAAAATTATCCCTGGGATTCATTAATGCCTACACCAAGTGTACACCGTTTTGAGTGAACAGGCAACACAAGCACAATTCATACCAACTTCCTCCTAATTTTAGTTTTCCTACTGATTTTCTTCCAATCCTAAATATTGAGGCGGGGGTTCATAAACGTTACCACATAGTGTTGACTACATGTACACTTACTATAATCTTTCTGAGTGACTAGAGAGCATAAAAAAGTGTCAGGGATGTTCTTGAATACAGATCGTGTACACTTAATGTAGACATTAATGAATCTGGACCTATATATTCCTCGCTATGAAGGAGGTATGAGCCTCCATGAAATTCACTACATTTATAAGCCTGCAATCATGGGACTGCATGCATATATGCCAACCTCATTTGATCCAAACACAATGAAAGTCACAAATCATGAAGAGCAGAAGTCTAAGATGACATTTTTGCACAGTTAAGACACGCATTTCACAAACGAATGGGAAAGGAAATCAAACCAGAAATGCAAGAAAATCAGACAGCAACTGACAGTGCCAAAACAAAAGAAAGAATATACAGAAAAAGATCATAAGGGTGGCCTAATGGTTAAGGTGTTTGCTTTACAAACACAAAGTGCAGGGTTTGAGTCTCACAGGGGCTAGGCTTAAAAAAATGGCTCATGGGGTAAGAGTTTAGTACTAACTTATAACCTAAAGATGACTAATAAGAAAAGTAAAGAAAATTAGAAAGCTCACAAATATAATGTGAAGTATAGAGAACTCCTAAAAAAAAACACACGTTGACCAAGATTTGACGCAGGAATAGTTAATTAGAGTTGAATTTAATCCAAAAGATGATAGGCTAATAATGATAGCTTGAGATAGTCGGCTACATACAGTTCACAAAGTCTATTGAAAAAGTGGAAGAAACAGACAACTGCAGGTTCTGATAAACTGAAATGGAAATAGTGGCACATCTCATTGCCGGTTGCAATACACTCATGGCAGAGGGTCTGTATACTGAAAGGCACAATAATGTGGCAAGAGTGCTGTACTGGGGATTGTGCAAACACTACTGTGTAAAGGTGGCTTAGAAGCATTGGAAATATGATCCACAGAGTATTATTGACAATAATGAACTTCCAATCCTATGGGATCACACAACACCAACAATTAAGAAAACAGATGCAAGAAAAAACAGATACAGAAGTTGAAGAAAAAAAGAAAAAACAAGTAGCATTAATCAATGAAATTGCTATACCCAACTATCATGATTTCTTATGTACTGAGAGACACAAAGGGATGATTCAGAAAGGTTACTCTGAGCATACCTTTCAACTATCCAGACTTTTGCCTCATATTTTTGGTCTGCTCCTCATAAAATTTGCGGTTGTCTGGCAAATCACTGAGGATTGAATTCACTAAATGATGAAATACATTTGAGTTTCATACTTTATATTCTTCAGAAAATTCATACTAACACAAATTATATTATTCTAGTAACTTTCTAAGTTTATAAGAGCAATATTTAAAATGTGTCCCTATTTTTATACATTTGTTTCACCATTATTTTAGGCTTTGTCCAGATTTCTTGTGCTAATATGACTGTGAAATATACATGGGATGTTCACCTTATGGTAATTATTTCCAGCTCAGAGATAGCCCTACCACAATTCATTAGCTCTGTAGGCTACTGCATATTAACTTTCATGTATTTAAAGTTGTAAATCAGTTTATTGAATTATATTTTCAGTAGATCAACAGCAGAAGATGCAGTTGATCCCAATACATATATTGGTGCATGTCATTTGAGCTAAAAGGCAGAAAACATAAACACAACTAATCTAAATACACTTCATCTAACTCACCAGGATAAGTAAAAAAAAGGAGAAAATGTTTTTTGCAGGGGACAAGCCAACTTACACCCCACACCTCTCTAACTTATAGGTAACATCTCCACTAATGAGGCATTCTCAGGCAATGGTCTATGTTAATTAGCTATGTTGTCTCCCCAAGAAATGCCTGCAGTAAGGCATTTACACATGTCAAATCAATCATTTGCTTAGGTTACCATGGCTAAAACCTCATGTTCACCCTATTATGTTAGAGGCAACTGCCAGGGAAATTAGCAGACAAAAAGTGGTGGAAGTGTGTGTATCTGCGTGGCTGCATGAGTGAATGTATATATGTCTGCCTAGAAGGCAACAACAAATACAAATGCATTGGCCAAACATGTCAACACTCACCCAGGTCACTATTTTAAGTTTACAGTCTTGGAACAGCTTGTAGTGGATGAGAGAGGTGGCCCCACTGATCAGTTATTAGAATTTAAAGAATTATTATGGCAATTGAGGGTAAATGCCACTACAAGTCCAGGACTCAATTACATGGTTTCTCTCAGTAGTTTTTAAAACTAAAAGCTGACTTTCATTTTTAAAGGGGACAATGTTGCTACTATTGTTGCCATTATTATACATATTATTACATATATTGTTTTATTGTTTGCAGTTATTTATTTTGTATTTCACTACATCTTGCATTTTTAGGAAATACTTCTTTATTGATGTGTTTTGCAATTTATTTTATGATTTGGCTTTATTAACAGCTGTTTTTACATATTTTTATATTTTTATATTGTTTTCTTTTGAATACAACCACAAGGGAGCCTGTATCTTTAAAATTACATATGTACATTAATTATATATGGTAATTTGTTAATTTATTTTATTTATTTATTTATTTTATTTATTTATTTAGTTGCTGTTGGTTAACCAGGATAATCCATTGGGCCAAGCGAACCCTTTTTCAATGGAGTCCTGGGGAAAAAAGCTCCATCAAAGATTACATGTTACAGAGATTTACATTACATATCATACAAGACATAACAAGGTACAGAGGTTACAATCAGTAAAGTTAAAAAAACAAAATATAAAAAATAGCAAAATAGAAACAAAATTATTTATTATTATTTTTTTTTTGAAGGATAAGGAAGTGAGTAGATAGATGCAGAAGGTTTTCAGGATGATAAGTATTATTAAGAAATTGATTACTAGCTGTAATAGAGAAAGTGAAAGGTGGAAGACTGTAGAGAGTGAAGAATGATTATATGGGGTGGGAGCAGGAGCATTCCCATGTGGATGTTAGGTAGGAGTGGAGTGATTTTTTAAAGGTAGGAAGGCTAGTGATGGTACGAATGGAGGGAGGGAGTTCCATAGGCGTGCTAGGGAAAAGGAGAGTAGGTTATGTCCTGGGGGGCGCAGGGGTCTGTAGACTTCTATTAGGTTTTGATTAGTAGATCTGAGAAGTCTTTGAGTGTGGTGAATTTTAAAGGTAGTGGACAGGGAGGGACAGAGGGATGGTTGAAAAATGAGTTTGTGTGCATATGTGAGCTGAGTATAGGAGAGGTAGTTGGGAAGTTCAAGCCAATTTAGTTTGTGGAGTGGTGCACAGTGATGGGTTGAAGATTTATTGCTAGTCGCGAATTTGGCTATTTTATTATAACAGCTAGATAGTTTTGTTTTGAGAGATGATTGTAGATTAGTTAAAAGAGTGGCACCATATAGAAGGGAGGGTAAGAGAAATGTGGTAGAGAGAGTGAGTTTGGTAGCTGATGAAAGGAATTGTTTGTGTCGGTAGAGCAGGCCGAGTTTTTGGTGGGTTTTTTTAATGTTTAGTAGTAGATGGGACTCGAATTTAAGCTTATCATCGATTTGAACTCCTAGTAGTTTGGTTTCAGATACCAGTTCAAGTGGAGTATTATTTTGACTGGTGATGGAGAATAGTTGTCGGTCAAATGTGTTGGTTTTAGAGGGGGTAAATATCATAAGCTTTGATTTAGCTGCATTAAGTGCAAGATGGTTATCTTTCATCCACTGTTCTGTGGTGGAGAAGGCATCTTGAGTCAGCTTTAGGAGGGTTGGAATAGAAGAGGAAGCACAGATGATTATAGAATCATCTGTGTATTGGATGATGTTAGCATGGGGGATAGAGTGATAGTAGTAATTTATGAAGATATTAAAGAGGAGGGGTCCTAATATGGAACCTTGTGGAACACCTGTGGGGGTGTTTAGGAAAGAGGAGATGGCTTTTTTTGACTTGACAGCTTGTTGCCTGTTTGAGAGATAGCTGGTGAACCAATTGAGAGTTGAAGGTGATAGGTTTAGCTTTGAGAGTTTAGTGAGTAGTAGGTTAGTGAGTAGTAGGTTATATAAAATGAAGTGTGGGAATGTGACTTTTGTTTTGAAGAAGTCATATGTAATTGTGATGAAAGCACTCAATAAATTCGTATATATTATTTCTCTGGCATCCAGTTCGTTTCTTTCGTGTTTACTGTTCTTTGGTTGTTCATCTGGCTGCCCAGAAGGTTGCAATAGGGAGTTAGTAGGAATTAGTTAGGGGGTAGAGTAAGTGTGCGTGTGTGTGTGTGTGTGTGTGTGTGTGTGTGTGTGTGTGTGTGTGTGTGTGTGTGTGTGTGTGTGTGTCTGTGAGTGAATGTGTGTTTGTGTTTAGAGCTGTCATACCCCAGCACTCTCCTAAAACATCGAGTAAACAGTACAACATTGATGGGGTGGGACACTAAACACCAAGGATAACTTGTTATATTGTGTCTTAAAGCCACTTAAAAAAATAAAAGAACAAAGTTTTGCATCACAAAAGACATGGGGTATTGGGAACTCTAGACACCATGAATAACTCTTTATAGCATGTCTTAAAGGCACAGACACAAGAACAAAGTTTTACAGCACAAAAGGCATAGGGTTGGGAAAACACTAGACACCAGAACTACTCTATATAGCATGCCTTAAAGGCACTAAAAAGAGCCAAACCCTGTACACAGGCAGGTTACACAGTGAATTTTAATCCTCTGTTGCATTACTAAAAACCAGGGCTACTATAAAATACTACCCAAGTCTTTAAAAACATGGAAAGTAAAACATTTCAAACCTAGCTTGCTTGACACAGAAAACAGGAGCATTAACCCAATATACTAACTCATCAGCTAGTCTAAAAAGTTTTTTTAACATAAGAAGTAGGAAACAGTATCTCTGATATTATTCAATGACTGCAACAGTTTGTGAGTTACAAGGGACAGATATTCTGTGAGAGGTAACAGCAGGAACATCCTGTAATTTAGAGACAGACAGCTGAAAGAGAAGGATGTGTGTCCATGTACAGGGAGGCTTTCCGACAAACTCAGGAGGAACACTAGATGACACCAGGGAGAATTTTTTAAATATGACTTGGAGTCACTTAAAAAGTTAATAGAACAATTGATCTAGTATTATGGTACACCTAACAAACATTAAGGAAAATGAAATTTTAATTCTCTGGCATTAATTATGGATTGACTTTAGGGATCTGTGATTGACGTAGTCAAGAATGAAAAAATAAGAAGAAATGTTGTTAGCCATTCTGACAACTCAAGGACAGGTAAATAAGTGTGTGTGTGTGTGTGTGTGTGTGTGTGTGTGTGTGTGTGTGTGTGTGTGTGTGTGTGTGTGTGTGTGTGTGTGTGTGTGTGTGTTTGAATGACTGCATGTATGTGGCAAAGTGAGGAATTGCCATCTGTACCAGAGAGAATAGGGCAGTGCATGTGTAACATATGCCAGCATAGTTGGCTGGAGTTTTGTAAAAATATTTTTGTCAGTTGACTATCACACTGTCTTGTACAGATGCTTGGGTTAAAATGTATCAATAGTGTTATTATAACTGATTAAATGTACATGTTTAAACAAAGAATTCTAGAAGGGAAGAGTAGAAGTTTTTGAAATTTTTCTATGATTTTCAAATACTGCAACAGATCTTAGCAAGGCTCTGAGTATGTATTGTACCAGGGTCAGGTGATCAAATGTGATGTCATTCTATAACCAATACTGACAGTATGTAACTCACACAGCAGTTTGTTTTGATTTCTTTGGAACCTCATAAAAAAGATCTATGACAATTATCACAGTCATAGGTTCATAGGTTCATAGGTAGGTACTAGGCTATCGGCCCAAGGGCCTACGTAAGCCTAGCCAGTCTGTTGATCAGTGCAGTTCAGTTCAGTTTTAGTTAGAAGCTCGTCACCTTGCCTTGTCGAAGTAAACATCTCAGCATCTAATCTTGCCTTGCTGTATTAATTAAGTTAGCTAGGGAACAGTTATTCTTTAGACAGTCAGGATATACAGTGAGATTACTTAAGTATTGTTTTTCTGCATCTGTTTGAATCTGTCCAACTGGGTTATTTTTATTTCTCCTATGATTGAAACTCTAATGTTTATTGTACTTAGATATTTACTATTCTCATGTTTTCTATTTTATTATTTATTATTAAAATTTTTAAACCTTTCATTATGGCTGGTCTTTTAGAGAATAATTTTAATATCTTGAGAGTACTTGTGCTTATTTTAGAATTGTCTTGGGCATTCCAAAAAGCCTGGCTGCTTTGGTTAAACTCTACCATTAATATTAGTATTTATTTTACTCAGTATAATTGGACACCCTTGCAAGAGTCTGAGAGTAGTTGACTGGTGGCAGCGTGTTTACCTTATATTCTGCGTAGAAGGGGTACAGCTAGTAAATCTGCACCAGACTTTCCCGGGGGTGTATGCATGTGAAAATCAAATACTCAGGCATGGGTGTGTAAGCTACTTGGAACTAGAACACAGTGCTCCAAACTGAGTCTTTTTTGGTATCTGGAGAGACAGAGAGTCCAGTCCCATGTCTGGAGCATGTTTCCTGCTCTTGGGGGAAAAGTGTGCTTAATACAAAGAGCTGCACATGAAAATACTGGGTAAATTCATTCCTGTTTTTAGTGGCCATCTCTCACTGGTGTCAGTGGTGAGGATTGAGCTCCTTGATTACTGGCCTGGGGTAAAGGAAGACCGTCACAGAGTGAATGGGGGATGCCTGTGCTAATGTGGTGCATGGGATGACAGTGTTAACTACCACAGGAAAGTGTTGATTTGCACTTGCTGTAGTTAAAGACAAGTCAATGATATGCAAATTAGCAAATAATGAGGTCTTTGTTCACTGAAACTAATGCATCTCTGAAGCCAATGTTTCCGCATTGTGTAAACAGCCCCTTTTGCCACAGCTGTTAGCCTTAATCCCTAGGACAGTCATAAAATACCAGGACTTGCAAGCAGAAGCATCCAGAAATGAGAGCACTGTGGAATAAAGATACCTAGACAATTCCAATAGTAGCAGGAACAAAAGGACTAATAAAAAAGAATTTACAGTCATACTTAAATATGCTACCAGTACATGTAACCTTATATGAACTGCAAAAGGAGACAATTCTGGATAAATTAGGGTGCTGGGAATACCAGTCTTGGTTAACATCAAAGACTTAATATTGATTTCATAAACATAATTGTACCTTGACTTAGGAATGGAGCCTGTTCCCTTCATAGTATTAGTAACCTAAAACATTTGGAAAAATTAAAAAAGGGAAGGTAAAATGTGCCAATGTCATCATCATGCAATAGGAGTACACTGATATATATACCCATCTATGCACACTGGATGGGAAAAGCATGTCTAAGGAGATTGTAATAGAGGCCTTGATGAGATGGGTACTCTGTGTGGGAGACAACTTCGTCATGAGATGGAGTGAAGGTTTCACTGCATCACATTGATCTGCAGCCACTTAGCTGTCTTAATGCACTAGGACCTGGGGTTCCACTCATAGGGATGATATGTACCTGTTGGACCATGAGCTGAAAGGAGTCCGTTGGTGAGGTGTCCTGCTATTGGAGGCTGGGTATCATGGCCACTCATGATTAGACATAGCAGAGTGTCCTATACTTCCAGATACAGGTGAGGACTGTGTACCTGTGACAGCCCACCCAACAGGACAATCTCTGGTACATACCATACTTCATCATCAGACAACACTACCAGTCAGGGCAGTAATGATGATACTGGCAATCCTCCACAGAGCAGAAGTAAAGGTAATATGTGCCACCACTGACCTTATAAGACCAGTTAGTATTGTGTCCCTGGACTCCATGTACCCATGAATGTCACACAGTACAGCAATCAGCAGCACATTTTGCCTGAATGATATTCTGTCTCATCTGCTGATTGATCCCAAGTGTCACCTGCATGCCAAAAGCAAATTGTAACATTAGACAGCATACCTTCCAACCTCTTAGCACAAGAAATCTGGACAAAACCTAAAATCTTGGTGGGGGAGTTGAAACCCCAAAAATAAGGAGGGATTTTAAATTTAGCTATTATAAACAGAAAGTTGCTGGAACAGGATTTGTGTTAATGTGCATTTTCTAAAGGATAGGAAGTCTGAAACTCAAATGTATTTCAGTATTTAGTGACTTCAGTCATCAATGATTTCCCCAAAAACACAAATGTTATGAGGAACAGACCAAAGATAAGAGACAAAAATCTGGCTATTCTGTGAAAATATGAAGAGCTGAGAGATATGAGCGCCCCTGCAAGGTTGCAGGAGTGGGTATACCCACATTAGATACAGAGCACTCATCTATTGCCACTGTCAGAGGGGGAGCATTGCTGGTGTTTGAAGCCATAATCATTTAGGGTATACAGCCTTAGATTCACCTACATATGAAGCCACACCTTCACTTTGAATTGTAGGTGGCTATCCAACCAGGATAAAGACAGAGTGTGCCACTATATCATCAGGCCGTGGCACTGGTATTGAGTCTCCTCTTCAGCATCATCATCAGTCATTGTATAGACAGGTACCAGCATTAGCCTGCTGTTCTGCCTCAGCCTCTACAGATTTCACTGTAGCAATGCTTGCCCATGCTGTTTATTATATTTTTCACTCTTATCATAAGTCATACACCTTCCTATTGGAAAGTGTATTGCAATATTCCAGACTGTCATTGTCATTATAGGTCTTCTCATATTTGGTAATTGTTTTTTTTTTGTCTTGTAGGATAATGTATAATGGCCGGTTTCTCCTTGTATTGTCACTACTATACTTTTCTTCTTGTGAATGATTTTTCACCCATTCTGTGCCTGCAAGTGGCCATTTGTGACCAGTGCACTATTCCCATAAATAAATACAAATAAAATAAAGTGACTAAAAATGTATACATATAGGGGTACTGTCACTACCCATCTTTTGACATTTTTTTTAATATATTTGGAGAACTAAATGCAATAAGGCTGCCCACCCTTAAGGATGTGTATATAGCTTAGAACTGAAGCCAGTCACATCACATTGGCATAGTCAAAACAAGGAGTATTGTCATATTATTCCAATAACAAAATTTCCTTTTCCTAATAATATACATGATTTTCAATTCTGAAATAATGCCAACTCAAAATATATATTATGGACATATACTGCATTTCTAACCTTGAAATTAAGTAATGTATCTTTACCTTAGGCAAAGTGAATGTAACATATCTTGGCAGCCAGGCACATTCTAATACCTACATGCTTACACAAAGGTGGAGTGTCAACTGACTGGGTAATTATACACCCGTAATCCTGACCAGCTTCATTTATAAGGTTATGGAAAGTATCATTATGGAATTAATAAATAAGGGCATAGGCAACCTACAAACTCTTAACCCAGGCCAGTTCAGATTCTTTAAGGGTAGATCCTGCCTGCATAATCTGGCTGACTTATTCAAGAAAGTTACTGAAGCAATGGATGAGAGCAAATCAGTACACACCACATATCTAGACCTAGCAAAAGTATTCAACATCACCCCACATTCAGGCATCATAGATAAACTCTCAAAGTGAAATGCGAGCCCTCATGTATCTCATTGGATAGCAAATTGGCTCACAAATATAACCCAGAAAATTAGGATGCATGGTTCTACCTCCTTCACAATCTTTGGCACAAGCAGTATTCCCCAGGATTCAGTAGTTGGGCCACTCAACTTTGGAATTTACTTCACAAAGGTCAAAGTAGGTCTTAAATATTTATGGTTGACTAAGTCTGCAAACAACTGTAAATTTGGCTCCATTGTAATCTCCCCAGAGGACACCAAGATCCACCAAGAGGGCCTTTGTCAAACAAAGAGTTGGAGGCAAAGCCATTGACTAAAACTAAATGCCAAAAAATGTATAATAGTATCCTTTGGCAAGCATGGCCACCCTTCTAACTATCACATTAACAACACACCCCTGAAAGTTGATCCCATAGTCAGGGATCTGTGAACCTATACTGACAACAAGCTGTCTTTTGATCACCACATATCCTCTATTGCAAGGAAGTCTATTTCATCACACGGTTTGTATCTACAGCTATGGTGTCCCGGTCAGGGGATGTAATCATTTTATTGAAATCATCTCTCATTAGGCTGATCATGGAATAGAATGCTACTTTCAAAATGCACCTGTCCAAGCACTTGGCACAACTGGAATGACCATAATACCTTCTCACTAAAAAAACAATGATCTAAAGCATAAAAACTATGCAATCACAAAACTTTGTTTCTGTTCTCTATCACATATCAGATATCTTATCCTGTCCAGACTATTACATATTCACAAATCAAATGGTATCATAAATACCCAATCAAAGGATGTCAATCGCTTTTGAAACATAAACAGGACGTGTTGGAGGGAGAGTTATGTACCCTTTTTCCATACGTGGCTTGACTCCATATCTGTTCTGTCATCATCTCACATCCTGTTTTGAGACACTGCCATTCCTTTTTGTTTCCTCCTATTCCCTATTTTTCCTGAAGTACTAGAGACATGAGTATATCTTTGAACTCATGTGCTTTCACTCTAGTCAACTTCGAGGTCTGTAGCCTAGCCTCTGTTGATCTCAGAGTCTTACCTGACCATTGCCCACAGCTGACTTTGCTACCAGTTGTTGATGCTAGGAGGCAATCAGTTCACTAATGAGGACTGCAATCTTTCTGGTTTGACCCAATGCCCTTTCCTTTTCTTTCTTTTCCTTTCCTTTATAGGAGTTCATCTACCTGAACTGCATGTGAATGACCACTTTTGTATGAGATCTTGTGGCTGTTTCTGTTGGTGAACCATGTGCTGGCCACTGTTAAGCTGTTTGCCAGACACATTGGCATAACTGTTAAGATCTTTGCTTCACAGATACAAGGTCCTGAGTTCAATCCTGTCCTCTTGCCAGTCTGTGTGGAGTTTGCAGGCTCTCCCCATGTCTATTTTTCAGGTCCCTTCCCCCTCTTAAAACATACAGGATGCTTCTGCTTTAAACTCAGTCCTCAGGGTTGAACTCAAGAGGTCTTTCATCAGAAAGTTCCCAAAAATGAACCACTTCAATTGTGGAAGCACATACCTTAGATGGTGCATATGATGGAAGAATTGTGGTATGGACCAAAGGTTTTAGGAATCAACTTTGGTGCATAGTAACCCCTGAATAGGAGACTAAGATGACAAATTGCAAAATATGTGTCATATCAGGTTATGCCACTCAGTGGTATAAAAATGAACTCCAGAGAATTTGATTACCTCAACTAAGTGCTTCAACCACGCTTTAAATAAGGGCAAATATAACAGTACTTCATCTGCAGATATAGATCCATACCGGCATAACTGCATGCTGGTATGAGGTGGGACAAAGGTTAAAACTCAAAAACATATATAAACACTCCAAGACCATGGCTTGAGTCAGCCTGAATCTCACAACTAGAGATGGAACAAAACAGTCAAAAGTCTCAGGAAGTGCCTAATCATCTGAGTATTGAGGGCCAAAAAAAATCATTGATTGCACTTGTCTAAACACTAACCATTAAAGCACACAAGCTCTGAGGGGATTCATAAAGGTTACCACAAAGTCTACACTATGTGTAGACTGCATGTAACCTTTCTAAGTGAATAGACAGCAAAAGTGTTCCGGCAGAGCTGTTCTTGAATTCAGAAGTTACCTCAAGGTATAATCATTCATGCAAACAACAATTGCACATAAAGCTGCAAACCTAACATCCCCAAACACTCTGATACACACACACACTTGAAGATACTACCATACTAAAAGTGTTACTGCTTTAGATATTGGTGTCACCCCCTCAAAAAATCAGATATAGTCATGACCTTAAGACTCTGTACCATAAGGATCATCATCTTAAATAAAAACTGAGTTATCAATTTAAGTCAAATTGTGAACTTAAATAGCCCTTATTCATAGGTTAAATGAAGATACTGAACAAACTTCTGCCAATACAGTATAGGACGTAATCATGTACTCCTGTTGTCTCTTCAACTAATCACAGTCATAAGGAGTAGCTTGCAAATTATTATGATTACACCTGCCAGAATGTACACATCACACTGTTAGATTGACCTTCTTATCTGTTTGGGAAAAATTAGATTGAGTCCATGTTCCTGTAGAAAACACTGGGCTCCTGTTAAAGTTAAGTATTGGCTCATATGTCTTACAAACAATGGATTTAAAATAACCACCACCACTACTACTGTGTCATTATGCTCCTATCCCATAATTACCAGTAGTAAAACTGGATAACTGGACATATGTTTTGCAATATTCTTTAAAGAATATGTGCAGTTATACTTATTGTGAAATTGCATGTGCTTTCTTTTAGTCTTCCAGTCTGTAGCCACTAATATTAGTCAGGGAGGGATGAGAGTGGAAAAAGTGTTGATTTATGAGGATGGTGGGAAAGGGGTAGGTGAGCTTGCAGCACATGAAGATTATCAAACAGTTGACATTCATATATATCTGGCACTGCCATATGTTCATAGGTTCATAGATTCTAGGCTATCAGCCCTAGAGCCTATACAAGCCTAGCCATAACAATTCCCTGGCTATTTCTTCCCACACTATTTACTTCCCTGGACCCCTGTCTAGCAGGGCGACTGATGTGATCCCCAGGGTGAATTTCCTTTCTCCCATCCAATCATCAAGGTTCCTTTTGAAGAGGGCCAAAGAGGTGCTCTGCTTGACATGTATGGGCAGTCTATTCCAGAATCTGGGAAGCTCTGGCTCAGGAACCTATCCCTCCAGCATGTTTTGTTTATTGTGATGACAAGGTTTAGATCCCTGGAACGTGTGGCCTGGAGGGATTGAGATTTCAAGTGTAGCATGTCCAACAGCTCTGAGTTTGACATGGCCTTGTATGTTAAACACAGATCACCTCAGAGTAGATGATATGCAACAGAGTATAGCTGGAGTTTTTTAAGGCGGTCAGCATAGGGCATCTGCTTTAGGCCTGTGATTCTTTTAGTGAGGTATTTCTGCGGCCTTTCCAGTTGTTGCAGATGTCTTGAGAGGTACATACCAAATGGGGCATTGTATTCTAAAATGGGTCTAATGAGGGATGAGTACAGTGGGACAATGACCTCCTTTTTTTCTGGATGAAAAGCCCTTAGTGATGAGGTGTGCCACATAGAAGGATTTCCTGACTGTTGTGGTGATGTGGTTATTGAAGGTGAGACCACTGTCCACCTGTGTCCCTAAGTCTTTTATCACACTTTCGGTGCTTAGTGTACTGCCACCTATGTGGTAATTCATGGGTACATGTTTTTCCCAAAGGGGATTACTATACATTTCTTGGCATTGAGCTTGAGCCCATAGCTCTGGCACCAAGCATCTGTTTCTGTAAGGCCCTTTTGTAGATTATTGACATCATTTGGGGATTCAATAATGGCTCCCAGTTTGCAGTAATCTGTGAACTTTGTTAGCCAGAGTCCCTTAGTGTTGGCCTGTACTTCAGAGAAGTAGATGCCAAACAAGAGAGGTCCCAGGACTGAACCCTAAGGTACTCCACTTGTCACTTGTCTGGAGCTGGATTTGGAGTCAGCTACTTTTACAGTGTGGGTTCTGTCAGTAAGCCAGTTGGCAACCCATCGAGTGACATAGGGATTAATGCCCAGTTTAGTAAGTTTATCTATGATTCCAGAGTGGGGGATGGTGTCAAAGGCCTTGGCGAGGTCCAGATAGGCTGTGTGGACTGTCTTACCCTCATCCACGGCTCTGAAGACTGATTCAAAGAAGTCAATCAGGTTCAGGAGACAAGATCGGCCCTTCACAAACCCAAACTGGGTGGAGTCCAGTGTTTGAAGGTTGCCAATGTCTTTGTTTATAAGTTACATGATAATACGTTCCATGGCCTTGCAGATCAGGCTTGTCAGACTGATAGGTCTTTAGTTCCCAGGATCCAAGGTGGATCCCCCCTTGTGGAGTGGGATAACTGTAGCTATGCACCACTCAGTGGGCATAAAGCCTGAGGTGAGGGTATGATTAAACATGACACTTAGGTGAAGTGCCAGTTCATTTTGTAGTTCATGTAGTACACAGCCCAGAATGTCATCTGGTCCCATGGATGCTGTATCTTAGCTTTGGAGAGTGCATTTTTTTACCTGTGTGGCCGTTATTACCTGAATTTGGCAGTCTTCCAGTATTGAGATGGGCCATTTAGGGGGTGAGAGGGGGGTGAAGTTGGCACTGAATCGCTCTGCCAGGATATTGGCAATATCCTTGGGATCAGTATATTTAATGCCATTCTGTTCTAGCTCAGAGCAGATCTGAGCATTGCCATTTAGATTCTTGAAATAGTTGTAGAATACCTTGTGGTTGTCTTTGGAATCTTTGGCAATTTTATTTTCGTAACTAGCTTTGCAGGATTTTATGAGGGATCTCAACTTCTTACTGAGGCTGGTAAGGGAGTTTTTTGCATCCTGGGATTTTCCTCTTTTCTGCAGCAGTTTTCTCCTTTTGTTGTAAAGTTTGTTTATGGCAGAGGACCACCAGATTGGCTTCCTTTTTTTGGAGGAGAACATCTTAGTTCTATTTGTGATGGCACGATTCATGCATGAGTGGATGTGCTCAGGACTCAGCAGTCGAACTTTCAGTTCCCATCTGCATGGGTGTCATGAAGTTTGTAACTTCTGATTTGAGTAGCATGAACCTGGCTTTGGAGAAGTTTTTTATGGAGGTTTCCTTACTGGGGGGTGGGGGTGGGAGGTGGATGTTAAGGGTGATTAGCTTATGGTCTGACCTAACCAATGAGGGGGTGAGCATAGGTGTGGAGCATCGATTTTAAATGTTGGTAATGACCAGGTCTAGAATACTGGAGCCCCTGGTGGGACTATGGATTAGTTGATCCAGGGCATTGGAATTTATGAATTCCAAGAACCGTTGGGCAAAGGTGTTGGTACACGAGTAGTTTTCCCAGTTAATGGCAGGGAAGTTAAATCTCCCAGTATTAGGGTGTTTGGTTGTATATTAATATTTTCCAGTATGTTTAGAAAGGTGTAGTGAGAATATTGGGGAATGGTTGGGGATCTGTAGCAAGCTACAATTTGGATTGCAGTCTTACCTAGTATTAGTTGCACCTGAAGAATTTCAGACGCATTGTGTTGGACATCTAGCCTGGTGGTGTGAATATACTTGGTGAATATGGACACTCCTCCTCCTTTAGTGTTTCGATCCTAGTTTTGTGGCCGAAAAGTGTGGTAAGAGTTGTAGCCTGGTATTGCAAGTGTGCTCTCTGGAGCCTTGAACCAGTCTCAGTTACTGCACAGATATTGATGTTGTCCATTTTTAGGAGTGCCTCGAGAGAGTGCATTTTGAGGTTTAGACTTCTAGCATTGAGTAGAATTACCTTCAGATTTTGCATGCTTGTACCTGTTACAGTGGTGGTTTTGTCCTTTGAACTTTGCCTAAAAAAGGCACTATAGGGGTGGCAAGAGCCTTAGCCAATAACCTGAATCCCAGGGGCGACAGGTGCAGACCATCTCTGGCAAAGCATCATGGTCTGTCGATCATGTCGTCCCAGGCAGATGGATATTGGATCCCCTTTGAATGACACCAGAAGCTTAGCCAATTGTTGAAGTCAATCATTTTGTCCTTATATTGTGGTATCATTCTAGGCGAAGGCAGGATGCTACTCAGGGCTAGGGTCATACCTGCCTGGGCCACATGATCCGAGAGCTCTTCCATGTCTCTTTTCATGTAGTCCAGGGAGGAATGTCTCAAGTCATTCATTCCAACATGGACAGTGACAGAGTCATATTTGTACTTGTTGTGGAGTGACTTGAGTGCATGAGTTATGTAGCGGATCCTGGCACCCGACAGGCAGCTCACTGTAATTTTCTCCTTGTTCAGCCTAGTGAGTGGGACATCAATGTGCCTGACTTTAGAGTCACCTATGACTAAAGTGTTGGGTACGTTGTCTTGCCTTAGGGGCTGTTGCTGGGTGGCACACTGGTGTTGTGAGCTATGTGACACTTTGGTTGTGATTGGTGTTTGCTTGCATTTCAGCTTCAGAGGTCTTTGTTGCTTGGGCAAATTACAGTTAAGGGCCTCCACATATGTGGATTTAGTGTTGCTATGTGTGGGTGTTGGTGGTGTGAGTTTAGAAGGGCTATGTGTTGCTTGTGTTGTAGTGCGGGTGTTAACCTTCTCCTCCTGATTGTCTAGCACAATCTTGGGTGGAGAGAGCTTTGCTTCCAGTTTGGCTAGGTAAGTGTATCTCTCACAGGTTGTAGTGTTGGGTGGTAGGAGGAGAGGGTTGTCTGTGTACATGAGGCAATTGCTGCATTGCCCCAGTATGCCCAGATTCACCAGGTGGATAGGAGAAATCAACAGAAGCTGACCCTTGGACGTACCTGATTTGGTGATTTTTTTGAAAAGTACAGGAGCTGTTTTCCCTTACCTTAGCAAGGTACTTTGGAATTATAGGCTGTTTAGTGCCTGTGATTAATTTCTCCTTATTAATAAGGAGAGTTGAGTGCTTGTATCAGTTTAAGGCTTCCTAGTGCTTTCCAGCAGGTATTAGAGCAAGTGCTAGTCACAGAGATGCTTAAAGGTAAGATGAAAAAAAATGGTTTATCCTAAACACTGCATTGTGCACTAGAGAATTTAGATGTGAAAGTAGGTAACTTAAGTTTTATCTGTCTAAAAAGTTAAGTTTTAGTGGAGAGTCACTATTTTTAAAACAGCATGATAGATTGAAAGGGGTGATCACTTTTGTATTCCGGTACTATGGAATACAGTAGAATGGCCAATAAATTTAAATAATTGAAGGGGAGTGATTTCACAAAATGATAATTTTGTGCTTACTCACACAAGCCAGTGAAAGCAGAGAGGAAATGAGATATATGGTCAAATTAACATAAGAGGCAGGCAACTAGAAAGACAGTGGTATTTTTTTCTGCCTGACTCACAAGAGACGGAGCTGTGGTGTCTTTTGAAGTTTTAATATGCAGTTAAAAGCAGAACACAAGCAAAACACAAGGTGAAGAAAAAAATCACAGCACTCAAAATATAAAAAGGCAATAAACTAATACAAAATACAACAAATAAAAAGCAAGCCAACCTTTCCCTCACAGCAAAGTGTAGCAGAGTCTGGGTGAGCCTTTCCAATAAAGCTCAGCTGACATCTTTTTAATCACTCTGTTTATTTTTTTTTCATGTCTTTCCTTGTATTCTTAAATCCATCTTCCAGAAGTGCATTTGTCTTAATGCCATCTACAGAAAAGTTAAGCTTTTTTCACTTCCCCTTAATAAACAATGAAAAAAATACACTGATGCACATATGTCTCCAAACCATCCTTGTGACACTCCATGTGTCATACCTGCATTCAGAACAGTGCTCACAATATGTTTATCACCACACCCCTCTGAGGTCCACCCATTGCTTATGTTAGAGGACAATTGCTTATTATCTATTTTCTTCATATCTCCACCATTTATCTAAAAGCCTCTTATGTGGTACATAGTCAAAGACCCAGCTGACATCTAATTAGACAACATCTCTGATATTTCCTAACGAGTGTATTTATAATTCAGACATAAACTGGGTTAAATTTGTCTTACAACTTCTTCTAGATAACACAATATTGCTGATGTCCTAGAGCTTACTGTCCTCCAGAAATAAATGTTAATCATTCACTGAGTATTTTCTATTACTTTCATATAATCCAATAAAAACCTAATAGGACTGCAGCGTACTGGACTTTTTCTGCAGCCACTGTTCTATAAGGATATTGTATCCAGTTTATTTTAGTCTCCAAACAATTCTGCACTGGTCTGAAATCTGCTGAAAATCCATTAAGAGTTTCTTCCATCAGAGTTATTAAATCCTTGGGACTGTCAGTAGGTAGCATATCAGATCCCTGTATCTTAGAGAGACAAATCTCTCCTGTTTCCTCCTTTTCTTTCTTTGTTTGTCTCTTCACTCCACTTTCCTCTCCAGCACCCTCCAACATGGCAATCCACCCTTCTGGTACCTCAGCTTGTTCTCTTATCATTTATCACCATTCCATCCTTATTCATTTAAGATAAGTCAGTTCTCCTTTATGCAATGCACCCAAAGTATGTATACCCCTTCTTGATGCCTAGTACCACCCTATTTTCAGCTTATGGTTTACCTGCTCTAAAAGCCTTTCTTTCTTCACAGAATGTTTCCTTGGGCTGATTTTCTTCCCTCACTCTGCCATACCATTCCGCCCCACATATGTTCTGTTTCTTTAGCATTAATCGATATCTTCATATTGCTTCTTAATCATGTGCTGATTCCTCTTCCTGTGTAATTTTCTAAATGTCTTCAGTTCTTGTTGATTGACCTGACACCACGCTGTCCCCAAGACACTCCTAAAGTTTATTCACTCCTTCAGTACATCTACAGTCCCTCAACTCATCATTTTCCATAATTTGGCATATCCCATCATCAAATCCACATAATAGGCTTTATTATTGGTTTCCAATCCCTCATACTCTAAACCATGGACTTGTATGATTCCTGTTGCCTGTGAGCTCTAAGTCTTCATTGACCTCTTCTAAATGAGAACTACTTCTTATATATTGTATCCTTTCTGATCCGTTTCTGTACCAATGGAATGCCACCCACTCATAATCTGTGACTTCCATCAGTTGATACATACTTCTGCCACTGAACTCAGGATTTGCCATCCTGCCTCTGGCAGGCCAAGACCTCCGATTTTTTATAATTTTCTCTCTCTTTTCCCATGGTCCTATATTTTCATTCTGGTATTTCATATTTCTGTCTATTAGTGTGTAATGATCTGGCCTAAAGTCACCTGTGGTATCAGGAACTCCTACCAAATCCAGCCTGTCTGGGGTGTTAGAAAGCTAGGGGTGCTAGTCTTTGGAGGAACAAAAATGCTAAATTAAGGGATCTGGTCAAGGCCCTTTTGAGCTGTCCCAGGAGGGGTAAGTTTAGAAAGACTTTTGTTTCTCATCCTTACTGTTGTTCTAGCCCTTAGAAAGCCTTTTGTTTATATTTTTATTTTCTCTTTGGTTACTATTTCCCAGAGTCCTAGCAAGGACTTTTTTGCATCCTGGTATTTTTTGTTTGTTTTTGAGTCCTTATGAGGACTTTTAGTACCTGCAGCTTCTGGTCTTTTTCAGAAGTCATAAAAAATATTGCTTTGATACTGTTTCTCTGTGTCCTGGCCTTATAATCCTTGTATTACAGTTTGTTTTCAACAATTTATTTTTTGAGGGATGTGGATACAATACCTTGTTATGTCGGTAGCCTGTGTTTTCTACCATTTTTCAATGTGTGTAATTTAGAGGTCAGAATTGTAAGGCAACACAACAGTCCCTGAGTTAGAAAAAAAGGTGGTACAAACACCTGGAATTATTTTAAGAAATTGTAAAAAAGATTGTTTTGGTATTGTTTCTGTGAGTCCTGGCCTTATAATCCTTGTATTACAGTTCTTGTTCAACTGTTTCTTTTTTGAGGGAGGTGGATACAATACCTTGTTATGTTGGTAGCCTGTGTTTTCTACCATTTTTCAATGTGTGTAATTTAGAGGTCAGAATTGCAGGGCAACACAACAGTCTCTGATTTAGAACAGTCTCTGATTTAGAAAAAAGGGTGGTACAAAAACCTGAAACTATTTTAAGAAATTGCATAAATCTTTGATAAAGTACCAGAGAAAAAATCAGCAATAAGTAAGCAATAAAACATTAAAGATGTTCATTGTGCAGATTATATTGCATTCCTATGGTGTTGTAAGGGATAAGCCTGAAGATAAGTGCCTTACAAGTTACAGGTAGCATGGTAATATCTGTAACATGTACATCAGAGTGCTTTACTGCTGTTATAAAATGGATATCTAGCTATAATTTTTTATTAATTTACATTTTTATTTATTTATTTTTTTTTTGTATTTTGTTAACCAGGCAAACCCACTCTGGACACAGCTGTCATTTTTCAGGGGAGGGCCATTGAACACAGCCTGTTTAAGTAATTTCACAAAGTTTGCAAGTGGAAATTGAAATAATCAAACGCAGAACTACTTCATAAAGCTTTTTAGTAGTTTGTAGCCTAAAACCTTTATGATAAACTCCCCGAAAAAGAAAGTGTGCCTCTACGTTGAAGTTTATATAAGTAGTTCAGGTAGCACAATCATATATCCGGTATTGTATTTTGGCATAAAACTTATTTATTTATTTAAATATTTATTGTCATTTGATTGCCGGGAAAGTCCAACTGGGTAGAAGCCCATTTTCAGAGGAGGCCCGGGGAGAAAAGCTCCAAATTATTACAAAACATTTTAAGAACAATAATTTTACAATCTTCAAAAATAAAACAAAAACATCTGCAGTTTAAATAAGTTTACCTTTTCAGTAATAAATTTTGTCCCCCAGATGGATTTTATAGGGAACACTAAGTTGATTTTGGAATGTAAGGAGTCCCTGTGGCAAATTAGTTTGGTAGCTGACAGAGCTCCTGGCTTGAACGAGAGTATCAATATTAAGTGCTTTTTAGCACTTAGATAATTTTAATAATATTTAGAAAGGATATGTATTTGTGTTAATATATTTGTATTACATATATATGTACTGTTTTAAAAGTATATGTCATTTATTTATATTGTGACATCTTTTATGGTATGTTTTTATGCCTTTAACAAAGATGCAAAACATTTTATCATGTGATGATTTAAGTGTATTTAAGGGGTGTGTTTTGGGAGGTTAACATTTTCTGAAGAAGTTCATGAAGAATAAATCTGGATGAAAGCACGAAGGACTTGTGTTCGCTCCTTCATTTTCCAGACTGCCCTTGGTACGTTTGTTCATTTTTTGAGTTTGTTGTGCTTTACATGTTTCACATCTTTTGACCTTTGAACCACAGTGGGATGGCCTCTGAAGAGAGTTCACAGGAGATACTGCTTAACCTCTCAGTACATTTGGTGCCTGAACAGTTTTCTGCTTTCACCGAACAACTTGCTAGGACTGTGACAGGAGCTATACAAGATGTTTTTTCGAAATTATGTGGGTCTCAACAAAAGTTTACAGCTATGAGAGTAATGGGACCTGTCCGAGTGGGAACAGCATTGTTCACTTTGATGGTAGCGTTTTGGATTATGTTTTCAAGGAAGTAAATAATCCTTTCTTGGACATTAATTATGTACAAAATGGTGAGAATGTAAGTACTGTTTCAAATAATAACTTTTCAAACAATTATGATGATGTCGGCAGTTGTAGGAGGGACATTTTTGAACTGGAAAAACTTACGGTCTGTTTTGTTACATTGGAGGTGGAGGTTTTATACCTCAATGAATGTATCAAATGTAAATGTGTTCCACAGGGGCTTAGACTATCAAAATTTCCAAATTGTGTGAATGTTGGTGACCCATTTTACATTGAGTTAGTCAATTTATTCAACGAAATGGGTATTAACATGATGCGGATGTTGGTTACACATTATGTGAAAGAGATTGACACAGTTAAAGGAAATATGGCAACTTTGGACAATAAAATTAAGGGACATTATTGTCTTAATGTATTTTCTGATTTATACAGCAGTATAGGGGCAAAAGCTGATAGACATAAAGCATCTGTTGTCACAAGAAAGCAATCTAAATTGCGAAGAGACCTACCAGCCTATGCTAGCAAAGAGGCCTACCCGTCGCAACGTCAACGGATATTTCAGGAGAACAATACTGTTATAACTGCTAATGATAACAATGTTATCCAGGCTAACAACAACTAGGATAACAATGCAGTTGGAAATAACAACATTGCAATGAGTAACAATGCCCCCAATAATCCTGCTTTTCAGCAAGTTCCAACAAATTCTGATAATAACAATGCATCATATGCTAAGGTTGCCTCCACCACGGGAAATTCTCGAGGTTCGGGTCCTTTTTTGATGGACCAGGGTGGCAACATACAGACTCCAAAGTGGTTGAATCAGGCTCAGAACAAAACAAAAACAAGAGGAAGGAACAACAGGAAGAAGAAATAACTGCTTTTGATTTTGAAACTCGTATTTTAAATTTATCTGACAGTATTTTATCTAAAGATGTGATTTCTGTTCTGAAAAAAGGTTGTTCTTATTTACCTAGTTGTTCAGTCAATATTATTAAATTGATAGTTGACTTTGAACTTTTTTTGAGAAAATTGAATCTTGCATGCTGTAATGTTGATAGACAAGATGTTTCTAATAATTATAACAAATTTAAAAGAAACGGTACATACAAGTGTTTGGTGATATGTGTGAATTAGATATGAGGCACATTATAAAAGACACTCATATGTACAATTTGACTATGGGAGAATATCAGGCATTGTGTACTTTAAGAATAAAAATCTCAGAGTAATGAGAGCTGACAAAGGTGGCATGGTAGTGATTATGTGTACTAAAGAATATGTCAAAAATATTGAAAACATGTTAATGAATGACAGCCTATATGTCTGTGGATAACAACATGATTACCAACAGTTTTTTGAGAGTAAATACAGATCTTTTCGACATGTTTTGCCAAGGTAGTGTAGATCATGGCATTTATGAATTTTTATTAGTTGAACATCCATGTAAGGGACATTTCTTTGGTATACCCAAGGTACACAAATCACAAGTAAATCCATATTTTAGGCCAATCATTTCAGCTAAGAAGTCTAAAACAGATCATTTGGTTGGATCATTTGCTTAATCCGATTGTGCAGCATGCAAAATCCTATTTACGGGACTACTGGCATCTTTTGGAAATCGTGAGCGACATTAATCTTTCTCATGGTGATTTCCATTTTGCATCTTTGGATGTAGATTCATTGTATACATGCATTAACCAGCATATAGGCTTGGACTATTTGAGAGATTACCTCAGTTAATTTTCTGATTTTACACATGTCAAGGATGAGACGATGTGTAAACTCATGGGTATAGTTTTAGACAACAATTTTTTAAAATTTAACTGGCAATATTACAAACAGACGTCAGGAGTGGCTTTGGGGGCTAGGGTTGCTCCAGCCTTCGCTAACCTCGTTATGGCCGTGTGGGAGGAGAAGTATCTCTATTCACATCCACAGTGGTCTCATATCATCTTGTACGAGAGATACATAGATGATTTGATTTTTTTATGGACTGGTGATGAGAAAGAATTTGAGTGTTTTGTAAAAGATCTAAACCAAACCACTGAATTCTTAAAATTTACCTTAGGAAGTTATGGAAAAACTATTAACTTTCTAGATATACATTTGGCCTTTGATGTATCTACCAACACTTTTGTTAGTAAAATTTTCAGGAAAGATGTATTTGTCAATCAATATTTACATAGAGATAGCTTACACCCTAGACACATGAAAAAAGGGGTAATCAAGGGTCATTTAAAAACATTAATTACGAAACAATACAATTTATATGACAATCATTTAATATTTACAGAAATTTTAGACAGTTTATAGAGAAATTAAAGGTAAGTTATTCTAATACAAACAGGAACTACAATATGAAGTGAGGGAAAAACATCCTTATGGTATATTTAGAAAGAAAGTCAGGGAAGAGAATTTGATACAAGTAAGTGAAGAAGGGAGACTAAGGAGGCATAAAGAATGAAAATATACTTGTTAACTTTTAGGGATATAGTTTACCCTAGTTTTGCACAAGAATAGAGACAGATTTTAGCTAGGAAGTTTTTCAGAGTGGTTTTGAAAGATGGGACAGAGGATATTGACCTGATGGATACATGTAGTAAGTTCCAGGCCTTAGCAATCTTGTAAGAGTACAGACCCAGTAGATTTGATAGATTTGTAGACAGGCAAGAGTTTTTGGCCACTGGATCACAATGACCAACTGGGAACATGATTGTGTCAAATGTTTTTTAGTGCTGGATAGGCAGATGGATGCTGGCTAATTTTTTAGGTGGTAAGAAGCTGTGTATATGTTGCTTCATAAGACAGTTATAACCAATTTAGGCTTTTTAGTGCTATACAGTAGTAAGTTCTGAAAGGGGTATTTGCTGCAAGTTTAACAGTTTTGTTATAGCATTGCTCAAGTTTTAATTTTTTGAACCCTGGAGGTTAATGAGAATGAGAGCGCCATAAAGAAGTGTGGGGAGGAGATAAGTAGTGACAAGTTTAGTGTTAGGTGCACCAGTGAGAAAGTTTTTGGCTTTGTAAAGCATCCCTATTTTTTGATGAGTTTTTCTTATGAAATTTTGTATACGTAGGTCGAATGTAAGATTATCATCTACTATCACCCATAACAATTTGCCATGAAAAGTGATTTCAGTGGTTGTATTATCAAGAAAGAGGACTTTAAATTTTGTTTTTGTTTTTTTCTGAGAGAGGGATTTGGGGAAAAAAATAGTAGTTTGGTCTTTTTTGGGTTGAGCAGGAGTTGTGAGTTAAGAAGCCATGTTTCAGTGGCTGTTAAAGCTTCCTGAGTAATTTCTTGGAGGTGTACCATGTTGTCAGATGTGCAAATGAGAGTGGAATCGTATGTGTATTGTATTAGGGTGGCCTGTTGTGTGGAGGTACACAGGGTGTTGGTGAAAATCTTAAAGAGGAGGGGACCAAGGATAGAGCCTTGTGGTACACTGGTGGTGACTGGGAGGTAAGGAGAGAGCATGGAGTGCCATTTTATGGATTGATACCTATTTGACATGTAGCTTGGGAACCACAGACAGGTGGGCTGAGAGAGCCCTAGTAAGGACATTTGAAGTAGAAGTTTGCTGTGACAAACTTTATTGAAGGCTTTAGACAAGTCTAAAAATAAGGAAGAGACTAATTTGCCATTATCTCTAGCTTTATTGACAGTATCTATATAGGTTATAAGGGCAGTCAGTGGTGTAGCTAGAGTTTGTGCCACCTGGAGTTGTCTTTGAGTTTGCTGCCCCTCCCTCCTCACAAAATCATGGTCAAATGGGGACCCCCCCCCCATACACAGGCCTCCTACCCTGCAGCCATTCCAGTGTCCCATTACTTGGCTTTTTCTCCCTATTTACCATAAACAGTGTACCATGAATGCAGTTTTATGCTTTACTTCTACAATGATTATTTGGATTTAATTTAAAACTTTTATTTTAAATTTTATAGCACAAACACTGATAGACAGCTGCTAAACAAAGCCATACAGTCTGACAATGAAAGCAGACTTAGCATTAATGCTTCTCTGCTCTTGAAACTCAACATTCATTGAAACAGCATTGAAACCCACATTCAAAGAAAAATCATCTGGCCAGTGGTGGATAAAGTTTACCTTTGGGCTGTTTTCAAATTATAGCCATACATCTCAAATGTGCAGATTTTCTCAGAATGTCGAGACTTTTGGCTCATATTTTTGGCCTATTCCTCATAAAATTTGTAGTTTTCTAGCAAATCAACAAAGACCGAAATAACTAAATAATGCCATACATTTGAGTTTCAGACTTCATTTCCTTCAGAAAATGCATGCTAAGACAAATGCTGTTATTCTAGCAACTTTCTACATCTATAAAAGCAATATTTAAAATCTGTCCCTATTCATGGGCCTTTGTCCCCCATTATTTTAGGCTTTGTCCAGACTTCTTTTGTTAAGAGGTTAAGATGTATGATCACAGGCCCCTTGCAGACATATTTAGGACCATGCAAATATATGTGTTCTTTGATTTAACTTCCTAATTGTATTAAATTGTATTCCTTATATAATACAGCACACTTGTTAGAGCATATTTTAAATTTATTGTTTTGAACATTTTTCCAGTAGGCAATGAAACAAAATGTATAAACCAATAATGACAAAACTGCCTAATTCAGAACATTTCCATCATACACTTCTACTCAAACTTCTGTCATTACAATCCACCAATATCAGCAAATATGCACAATTTTTGCAGAAGTAAAAGTCATCTAAATAATTCCACATTAAAGAGATCTGTAACTAATGAAGAGATTGCTGCTAGCAAACAACTTTATATTTCATTGTTTCATGTACAAATTCAGTGATTGCTGCCCTTGAAGAATAAATTGCCTATGTTACATTAAAAATGGTACTGTAAGCTGGTAATAGTGCAATAGGGAATGGATGGCAAACTGATAACAGGTTCATAGTTACTAGGTATATCCTCCAGAGGAGGACATTTTCAGGACAGCAGCATCTACCTCCTTTAAAGTAAAACACAGTATAGTATCAGCAATCCATTTACATACCATGAGACTAGAACCCACAGCCTTCTGACTCAAAAAGCAAGTATACTAACTATTGTGCTACTAACAATGCTTTTAGATATTTTAGCACAATAGTGATATCATTTGCGAAACAACAGTTGCATGTTGCAAACAGACTTGGCATAAGCAGCACTAAACTCTTCCCCCAAAGCTCTCAGCTCCTTGTAAAATGCACTTGACACTTAATTATATCTCTCAACTTTGCAGCACAAGAAATCAGGAAAAATGCAAAATGTATGGGAGGGAGACAAAGGCCCAAAACCAGGAACAGATTTTAAACATCGCTTGTATAATCTTAAAATGTGCTAGAATAAAATGTTTTGCATTACCATGCATATCCTGAAAGATAGGAACACTGAAACTTAAATGGTTGTCATTATTTAGTGAATTAATTCCTCACTGATTTGCCAGAAAACCACAAATTTTAAGAGTAACAGACCAAAAGTGTGAGCCAAGTGAAACACTCCAGACATTCTGTGGACTCAACTCCTTGAATCACAATTGGTGGTAGGGATAGAGAATTCAGCCTCTTGTTTCTTATACCTAAAGTACAGGGTTTGAGCCTGAGTAACATTAACCACCAGGTATCCCTAACTGGGGTATTACACACACACACACACACACACACACACACACACACACACACACACACACACACACATAGAGGTAAGTTAGCCTTTCCAAGCAGATTGAACACTTACAAATTTTGTGAACAGACAGGTAAAGCAGCAGCCTTAAAATCCCACACATACCCTTAACAAGTAAATCTAAGCAGATTGAACACTTACAACTTTCTGTGAACATTAGATGCAACTTAGGAATGATAATTGACGCTCTATTATATTTAAAATTGCATGTGGGCAGAAAGGAAGAATAGGACATCTGTCCGACAATGCATGCACAGACATGATGCAGTGACCAGACTGCTCTTAAAGAAGAATGTCCTTAAAAACAAAAACAGCATTTTTTTTAATTAAAGTAAAGTGAGGAATAGCCCCAAGCTACACCATTGAGGGCAGTGCTAGTACTGTGGGAAGTACAAAAGCCATGTTGTATAGGGGATAGAGTTTTTCTTGTAGGAGATAGTTTAGCAATTGTTTTTGTATACATTTTTCAAGTATTTTGGCAAGGGGAGATAAGATTGCTATAGGTCTAAAGTTATTAATGTCTGTTGAATTTCCTCCTTTATGAAGAGGGATAATGTGTGAATTTTTCCTAGAGAGGTGATGTGAGATTCCTGGATTGACCAATTTATAAAGACTGAGACAGTGCAGGCAATGCTATTGACTGTTATATCTAGGTACTCACTTAGACAGTCATCAGCTGAAGAAGTTCTTTTTTTATATTTGTTTAAGAGTAGTTTTATATAGGATGTGGGAACAGGTTTAAAGGTGAAAGTGGATGTGACGATATGTGGCTGTCGGGCAGGGTTGGGATTAGATTGAGGAATCTTTGGTTAGAGATGATTATACTTCCTATAAAGTAAGAGTTGAACTGTATTGCAGTTTTGTGGGGTGAGTTATCGGGAGAGGGGGTTTGTGCTGGATTTTTAGCCAGGATGTAAGATTTCATTAATGAATGTCCAAAATTTTTTAGAATTATGTTTAATATTATTCTGAAAGTTATTATAGCATAGTTTATTGTTTTCATTTATTTGCATTTTAGTACAATTGCAAAGCATCCTGATGTTTTCAAGATGCTGAGGTGTTTTATATTCTTGCCATTCTTTCCACACGTTTTCTCTATCCTGCATTAGAATTCTACTCTTTGTGGATAGCCAAATTGCATTATTTCTTTTTAGCGTCTTCCTTCTAGGAGGTACAGGGCTATTTAGGATACCTAGAAAAGTTGTATTGAATTCAATTACTGTCATCTAAGGGGAGAATTTTTGAAAGTTCCAGTTAATAAATGATAGTATAGTACTGAACATTTTGGGGTTAAACTTGGAAAGGTTGCATGTTATTTTATAAATATGCTGTTTGACTGGATGTGTATGATGTCTGGTCATACAGATTGGGAGACAATCACTGAGAGAGTCTGACATTGTACCTGTGGTGGAGTATTTGCTAGGGTCTGATACTAGGATCCAGTCAATAGAGAATTTGATGTCTTACTATAATGTGTGAGGCTATCAATTAGTTGTGTGAAACCATATAAATTCATGCTAGATATCAGGGAGTAAGAGTTTATGTCCAGCCAATTGATATTCACATCACCTAGTAGTATTTTTCTTGTGGAAATGTGATGGATTTCCAATGTAGGATATCTTCCAGTATAGCTGTACTGTTGCCAGGAGGGGTGTAAAGGACAGTGCTACATATTTGTTTATAATTGTTTATTTTGAGGAAATCAGTAAGAAGCTCTGCTGATCTAAATTTCAGTATAGATTTGTTGTAAGGGGAAATGTAGTAGGTGTTGGGAAATATTAAAGCAATACCACCACCTTTCTTCTTTATAAGGTCATTACAGATGATATTATAGCCAGAAGTTATAACTTCGGAATCATTTATGCTGGGTTTAAGCCAAGTTTCCATTACAGCAAGAACATGAGCGTTATGTTGGGCAATCCAGGCATGTAGTTTAGCAGGTTATTTCTTATGCTTCTAACATTTATTGCAGCAAAAATTAGATCACCAGGGTTGCAGATTAGCTGTTGTTGGGTTAGAGAAGCGTGTGAGAGAGAATTATCTTTGTGTTCATTGTGATAGGTGGGGCCAGGATTAGGGTGTATAATCCCTCCTAGAAGGATTTTAATATATTGGGGTATCATGCATACTTGTTTTTTGAGGGAATTCCTGCGCTTAATGTTGTGTAGGTTTGAACTGAATTGCAGTTAATCTGCCAATATTTGGAAAAAAAAGATAAGGGGAAATATTATGTGGAGAGTGTAAAGAGGAAGTATGGATAGGTGGGTGGGACAGAGTTGGAGAGATGCTGAGAGGTATTATTGAATCATGGTAGGATGAAAGATGGCAGAGTAGGAGGAGAAGAACAGAGGATAAGCTGAAGAGTAGCATAATTAAGTACAAGAATGTGTATTTTATAGATGTCAGGTAGTGGGGAAGTAGCACTGAAGAAGGAAACAAGAAGTTGCTGGGCAGTAGGATATTCAGGGATGGTGGATTCTGAAAGCTGGTAGAGGATAGGTAAGGAGAAAATTATTTTCTATAAAAGAAGAGAGTTAGGTTGTCCTGGTATCGTCTCTGGAATGTAAGGAATAGAGGGGTATGAAAGGCTTGAGTATAAATGATGTAGTCAATATAAGAAGAAATGAGGGTTTATTTGGGAAAAAGTAAAAGATACAATGTAGAATAGATATGTGCTATTAGGGAGGGTAGTGATTATGAATGGGTATAGTGCAAAGCAGTATGGGAGGGAGAAAGTTAGTTGGGGAAGGAGCTAAAAATTAAATGGAGATACGAAAGAAGGAAACAAGAAACAAGAAGTGTATAAAGAGAAGTGGTAAGGGCATTTAGGGAGGGTTTGGAATAAGAGTCACAAGTGAAATGTAAGTAGTAAGTGTAATATTGGGGGAAGAGTAAGTGGGTAGGAATTGTGGGTAGGGGAGCATAGTGTGCTTCTCACCCACAGGTCAAATTTTTAACTGATAGCAATCAGTTTACAGCCAATATAAAGCAATTAACAAAGAAATGCCAAATTATCATTCAGTCATCTGTTACATCTGTTTTTGAGATAAAAAAAATATATTGCTCCTGCATGCATAGTGCTTTCTGAATAAATTGGTAATGTTAAGGTTTTAAGTGACAGTACCAGAAATACCTGGTTATAAAATATGTATTTGTTAAATTAAATGTATCTATGCAAGTCTGAAAACTAAAAATATATAAAGAATTTTCCCAAAATGTAAACTATATCAATTTTGTAGTTCTACTTTCCATATTCTCACTTTACCATTGTAAAATGCAATTTTTCAGTTATTGGGTGAAGATCTTTTCTGCCAGAGTGTACAATATACAAGGCATGTTAAAATGCATTGCCTGGAAATTTAAAATTAGTAAACTTCCAAACAAGTGTTCACCAGATTTCTGGAGAAACTAGAAGTATAGCTAACAGGCTTAAAACTATGAACTCCTAACAAATTTTATTTTACAGTCCTAGGTTTGAATCCCCCAGTCTCTACTTGTATACCCTGATGAAGTCATTTAATCAGAAAGCGCTCCTGGGTTGGCCCATAAAGAAGCACTTTTGCCTTGGGGTGCTTATGTGGTTAAAATGAATAAAATGAAATGCAGTTTTACAACTTTATCAATCAGCACCTGCTCTAAAAGAGAAAGTAAAGTTTGGTAGAGGCTTTTCCACTTCAAAAAGCACAATTCTCAATTAATCAGGGAAACATCTCAACAGAATCAGACGTAAATCCAAACATAATCAGGGACACTTTTGAAATATTATTACTATTAACCAGAGGCATTAACAGAATTAGAGAATGTGAATTAATCAACATTTTCTGAAGTAAAAGAGGACTATAAATATAATTAGGGTCGTTATTTATTAAGTGCAGTCCTCCACCTTTCCTACAAAAGGTATCAGTTTCAGAAGGGATTAAGATTGACAGAGGTAAAAGTTGACTCAAAATCAGGGACAGTTGAGAGGTATGCCAAAAAGCAAAGTATTATAAACAAAATCAAACAATATCTACATTTCTAATGTGCTTGAGTGTATAAGGACAGTGTGATAACAGGAACAGCATTTAGTAATGGTTTATTTGCTGTTTGTTTCAGATTTACTCATAAGGTCCATTTCAAAATTTTCACTAAGTAAAGACAGCAATTGTGTTTATAATGGACAAGCTGTTCTGACCGCATTAATTTATTTATGATACACTCAGTGTTTTGGGAAGCACTTACATTTTGGAGTGTGTGGAAGAGATATTAACTGTTAATTTGTAACAGAATTGGTCCAAGAGTCAATTCTTCAACAAGCACAACATTTAATAGCTGTCAGAATAATTTCTTGTTCAAAATTTTAATGGGCTGTGCAAGAGACATTTTAAAACTGTCACAGATGCCAACTAAAGAGTAGATCAAATTGTCTGTAGCTTTAGCTGATCTCAGCAATGTGCAAACAATGTGTTAGTATATATAATTTAACTAGGGCTGTTGTATTTTATCTTAAATGTATGATGGAACCAGCTTAATCTCTTGTGCTATACTTTTTGTATTGTTCATTCAGTGAATTAATTTCAGGCTGCTGTACTCTGGAATTATCACTGTTTTTAACTACATTGCTGTATTTAACTTGTCTCTTAAGCACAGCTTCCCATCTACACCCCCACCTTCACACTAAACCAAACAGAAGAGATGGAGATCTGGCCTAGCCCAGAAAATTTTAAATCTTACCTGAGTATGTTAGCATTAAAAGTGAATTCTGTAAAACACAACAGTAGTTAAACAGCTGGCCGAAATATGACTTCTCCTAATAGCAGTCAAAAAAGCTAAAATAAATAAAATAGATCAGTTGCAAAGTTGGGTGGAAGAGTCCATCAAAAATCCAAGAAGTATATTTCTGGATTCTAGGCTCCAATGTCCCTTACATCTGTCAACCCTGCAGGTCCCTGTTAAAAATACCAACTGTCAACTTCAGCTCTCTCCAGGCATGACACACACTGAATTATAAAACTGACAAAAGCATGCTCATGTCCTCACTGGGCTACCACTTGTGTCATTATCTTCATCATGGAACTACTGCACTGAATCTCCAGTCTGCACCTCACTTCAAATGTATAATGTGTCACCTGATCAGTCTTGGGGATGGGGTTATGAAGATTAATCATTAGATAGCTGAAGGGAGTGTTTACTTCTCCCTAGCATACCCTTCAGCCCTGACTTGTTGATTCACTTTAGGTTTATCTTCTAAAGTTCTGTCATACACTTACAAATTTGTCAGCATGTGTTTCAGCATGAATAAATTCTATCCTCATCCACATCTGTTGGAAACTTTCCTCCATGCCAGTGTCCCCATCCATATGGCTAACCTAGCCTTTATATACCTTCAGAATTATGCTGTAACAAGGGTATTTAGAGGATGCTTACTCTTTCTTTGGTCCCTTGACTGTACCTCAAACAATATTCATCATCACCAGACCCTGAGTTCTTACTGTGAAGAACTGTTCTTTATTATGTTTTTGCTGGTAAGAGTTTCAGTGGGTAACCATATGAAATGTCAGGACCCCGAAATATGATGACTAAATGGCTGAAAAATCAGACTTACATATATTAAGTCCGAGGTGCCATTAAGTAGAATATTAATTTCTCATTGAGGTATGGTGATCTCGGAGTTGGTATATATATATATATATATATATATATATATATATATATATATATATATAAGTTCATGGGTGTAGGGGTGACTTGCCCCTTCCCCCCACAAAAAGAAGTTTAAAGGAGACGATCAGTTTTCGAAATTCACTCTTTTCCTTTGTTTTAGGTCTTTTTTTTTTTGGCTTGTCAACACTCCGCATTTCAAGTGTCAATATTTCAAGAGGGAGCAGTTTAGATTTATATGTGGTTCAGACACACTTTCATATGCTGCCTCAGAAAACATGCATATTATTTCGCATTTATCTTCAGTTGCTTCATTTGTTTCATTATTTTGAAAGGATTCTTAGCTATATCATTTATCTAAGCTGTAGTCCTCTTAAACATGTTGAACTCATTGACATTTAATGCTGACATACTTACTATGTTAAAGCAACAGATAAAACAGTCTTTAAGCCCACTTCAAGTTTACCTTTGGGTACCATTCATTCATTTTTCTTTCGGTATTTACCCTTCTTGTTGTAGTCCAGGTTGTGACAAAAGGAGGTTCTGCCAGTACAGCTAGCTGGAATTTTATAAATAATTATATGTAATTTGTGAATATCAAACTAATATATATTAGATGCTTGTGTTAGAAATGTATTAGAACTGTATGGCATGTGTGTATCAAACTGCTCTGTACAGATGTCTGTGTTGAAAAGGTATTTGTAAAATGCTTGTGCTTAAAACGTATCCACAGTGTGCCCAGAAATGTACATGCACTATTGTAAC
Source organism: Protopterus annectens (assembly GCF_019279795.1). NCBI lineage: Eukaryota > Metazoa > Chordata > Ceratodontiformes > Protopteridae > Protopterus > Protopterus annectens. The sequence continues at coordinate 1,413,113,021 of NC_056732.1, read as the reverse complement.
TGTTTAATTATATATGCTTAACAGAGGAAACTGGAGGGTTAACCTCATTCCAGCAAACTTTAGAAAAATATTTGAAATTAGATCACTTTGTAGGCTAGGCCATAAAGAGGCTATCGGACAGGTTTCAATGCAGCTAGAGAAACAAAGTATGTTCTAGGAAGCTTTCTGTATTGTCTTTGAGGGTGAACTAATTGCTACTTTGGAAGCATGAAGGAATGCAATTGTTTTATGACTTCCAGCACCTGCCAAAGATTTGAACAAAGCTCTTGTCTATGTATTTTTACAGGTAGATGCTAAATGCTACCAGCTGCCCGCAATGGGAACTAGAAGTCAGATGACCAAAAATGATGTAATTCTGCAAGCTATCCCAGCAGTAATATTTTAGATATTATTTGGAGTAGTCTCTTAGTGAGACAGAACATTTTGCATTCTGTCTTGGACCTGACAACAACATTAAGAACCATTCATCACATATGTCTTGCTCTAAGTAAGTTATTAGGGTATAGTAGCTCTCTTAGATACAGTCAGGAATATAGCAACACTTAGTTTAGAGTTTGTATTTTTTTATTTGTGTGAGCCTGTACTGCAGTGTTATTTTAAGTATTTCCTATGGTTTTGAACTCTGATGTCACTGTGAATATATATTTAGTATTGTCTTGTTCTTTTATTATTTATTATTAAATATATTTAAACCTTACATTGTGGCTCATCTGTGTAGAGATATTTAAGTTTTGAGAGTACTTGCATATTTATTTGGTCACACTGTGTGGGTCACTCCTAATAGCCTTGCTCTTAGTCAGACTAACATTTGTATTAGTATTAATATTACACAGTAAAGTTGGACACCCTTTGTTAAGGGCCCTAAAGTAGCTGAAAGGAGTGACTGATGGCAGTGGTAACTGCCTTATAGTGTGGGCAGAGGGGGGGCATAGCTAGTAAACCTGTGCCAGCCTTTCCCCATGTGTGTGTGTGTATGTGTGTAAATCAAACCTCAAAGAGTGTGTGTGTCAGCTACTTGGGCAGGAACACAAAGCACTGGTTAGACAGAGAGGGTGCTGGTGGTCTTGGTTGGTCACTCAGCTGAGATCTCAACTCTATAGCTGTGCCAGTGGGGAGTCTTATCGGGGATCTGAAGAAAGAGGGAGAAACCAACACCGGAATGACTGTGGTCTCTATGTTCTCTTAAGAGAAACTGCACTTGATGCAGAGAGCTGCATCTGGAAATACCATGTGTGTACCTGCTATCTATCCAGTAAACATCCCCCCACAGGTGCCAGTGGTGAGGATTGAGGCTCCTTGATTACTGGCCCAGAGGTGGGATATCCATGTCACACAGGTCATAACTGAAAAGGGCCATACATGGACTAGTTCACCTTCCTGGTTATCAAATGAGTAAAAATATAAACAAAATTAAATCATATATAGAACCATAGTCATTGTCTAGCTTCAGTTCTATGATATGTTAAACTGCAAAGGTGCTACACTGGATCCTGATTTGTTTTGCATGTTTGTTATCCAAGACTTGAGGTTCGGTAGAATATAAACAAAATGTCATAGAGGAATAACAGTGCAGTCTCCTCAAGACTGCGATGCTGTGAGGCAGTGTAATGTTCAGAAATTATGGAACATGGAAAATGTCTGTAGTAAAAATGAAAAATCATCTTGTAGTGTGCAAAAAATACTAGCTATAATGGTGTCATAGTCTGCAACAGGGTCTTGGGCGGGCTGCCACTGATACTGCTAATTCTGACACATTTTATATCTGAAGAAGCACACTGTGGAATATTATCTTTTTATAGCTTGTGATCTTCTGGTTGTTCTGATCTTTCAAGCCTAAACAATTATTTTTAACTGAAGCAGACAAAGCCTTTTATTGTTTGCTAACATTCCTGAGGAATACCATTCAGTCAGTTGTCTTAGAGCATGGAGCCTGCTAGAAAACATGAATATACATTGATTAAATGAAACCCTTGCTAACAGACAACGTGGAACAGCAGAGTTGTTTTCTCTTCCCCTCCTCTTTATTCCCTCTCTCTCTCTCTCTCTCTCTCTCTCTCTCTCTCTCTGTCTCTCTCACTCACGCTTCCTCTCTCTCTCTCTCTCCCTCTCTCCATTTCAGTTGTTTATGCCACCTGGCTGCAGTCCAAAAGCTGTGTCAGCTTCTGAACACTTACAGTCCTTTCATTTGTAACTGTTTCAGCACAATGTGAGAAGACAAAGTAAGCCAGTGGTGTGGAGGCGTTCTGTTGTAAAACATGACAACTTTGAGACCACCTCTTGTTACATAAGTGCTGAGAAAATTCAGAAGGCACCACTGCATTTTTGAAAAGTAATATTTAAAGGGTAACATGTCTCCCAAGCAAGGCAATATAACCAAAAGTAAATTAAGCATTGTTTTGACATCATTACATTAAAATTAGCTACAGTAAACGTTTATGTTTATAAGGAGGATTAATTGTTTTCAGTTACAGTTTTATTCAGTGTCAGTTTTGCCATTCTTTCCAAATCATGTATCAACAGCAGGCCACAAAATTGTCACATTTATGAAATCAAGGCTGTTTGGTATAATATACACTGGGATATGACTGCAGCCTGCATACTCCACTGTCAGGCATAGCTGTTTTCGCGTCACCTCAAAAATCAAGAGCAATGCCAGAAATAAACAGAGATACTTTTAAAATTGTGCTAGTATTTCTTTTAAGGGTGAAAACATAAGAGGAGTTGCATTAATCTTCACTTTCTAAAATAGTAAGAGGTATGTGACATAGTTTACTGATGTTTAGTGAATGACACATCCTCCCTTTTCTGTCACAAGATCCCAGAATTTAAGAATGCCAGAGCAAAATTCATGAGCACAATCTAGAGGTCCCTGAAAATCAAGCTCATTTGAGAGCTTTATATCTAGTAGCCCTAACAAGAACCTGTAGTTGAGGTGTTTTTGATTAAAAATGTAAATAAATATGCTTTGATTTTTAACAAAAGAATGTGTAGGTGAGACTTAGAAAAGTCATAAAAGAGAAAATCAGAAATGCAGGTTTTGACAACAGATTACAGCCATCCACAGTCCATTATTGTTTGCCAGTTTCTCTGTTACTGAGCAGCCAGTAGCCTACATTCTCCTGTCCCTGCCTAGACTCTTCTTATGTCCATCACATGCACTCTGGAATTCTTCCTATATGTTTTTGAACCTACTACCTTCTAAGGAGGGTTGCTTATGTGCTGTGGCTACCTTAGGCCTAAAGAACAAATTAGTTTGCAGTGACACTCTGTGTTTGTGAAAGATAAGACAATGAGGCTTAGAAGATAATCCTCTAATGTTAAAACTCTTCTTGCTGAAGTGACTAACAAAAATGTAGACACTAGTTCAAAAGGTAGTAGCATTTCATCAACATAAAATCAAGATCTCATAGATGAAAAGGTTTTTTTAGAGGGAGTCTCAACAGAAAGGTACCTCTTAAAAAGGTCTTGATTTTCAACGAAGCTAAAGATGTGTGATTTATTACCTGGTAAAAGTTGCATATCACTATCAGAAGAGGCTTGGTTTCCTTGTGAAATAATACCCCGAGACTAATGGAAATGGAGCAGAAAAAGCCATAGTCCCTAAAGTCATATACAGAGAAAGCCACATCCATTTACTTTGTCTCATGGAAGGCTTCCCAGCATAAATTTCCATCTGTACCATCCTCGGCAGGTAAACAGGATATCTGGCCAACAATGGAACTGGAAAACCATGCAAATAGACAAGTTAGTCAAGGTTCAGGTGACACTTGCCAATCAGCTGTGTTAAGCTACTACTAAGTCATTTGAGGTAGAGAGGCTTCTGCATAGATAGGAACATAGTAGGGGAAAACAGACTTGTCAATGCCAAAATGAGGTTATGCGGATGTCCTTGGCCTTTGACTTGATGGCTTTTTTCATGAACTACCAAATAAAGAAAAATAGGGGAAGGACGTAAAGAAGACTAAGGGTCATTCTTGAACTGGATGTCTGTACCTAATGAGGGCTGAGGGAGAAAAACCTCATGCATTTGGAACTGGTTAGGTATTCAAACAGAAACCCTGCCACAGTAGTAGAAGATAGAAGTCGTAGAAGATAGACTTCACCATGGAAAGACTTAGGCACCACTCATGTGGTATCAATAAACTATAGCAAAGACTATCCACCAAATATTTGGCGCTGTTAATCTCTTGCTCTCCAAACATAGGTGGTAGGAATGTTCCCCTCCCTTTTTGTTGATATACCATACCACTCGCAAGTTATCTGAGTAGATAGCAATCATACTATGAGGAAAAGAGTCTTGGAGTGCCTGAAATGTGTGGAAAACCATTTTCATCTCCAAGATACTGATGGGTGGGTCTCAATCTGTGAACAAATCCCTGAGAATGTCTGCCTCAAAAATTTCATCTTCACCCCTGCACAGAAGTATCTGAATTAGCTGTCATGTTGGGAGTTGGTAGGGTGAAGGAGCTGACAGAGTCAAAATGTGTTGATGAAGCCACCAAAGAAGATGTTGGTAGCACAGTCAAGATACATATATTTGCTGTGTTGGGATCCATCCATATGACTACTAAACCTATGTGGTACACTGCTGCACACTTTTCTGATATCTTAGAAAGGATACCATAAAATTGTCACTGCTGTCAGACCCAAAACTTTGAGACTGATAGCTGCAATTACTGCCTGATTGGAAAGAAGATGCACTTGTGACTGAACTGCAGTAATTCTGTCATGTTGAATACTGACTGTACAAGACAGAGTGCCTAAGCAGTACCCTATAAAAGCTAGTGTTTGTGACAGCTCCATCTGGCTCTTCACAGTGTTCCTTGAGATCCACAGATTGGAAGAGATGGAGTAGAGACTCCATTGCCTAAGTCAGAGGCTCACACATGGGGGGATGACTGGGAGTGAATCACCCAAATAAGGGAAAACTTTGATTCCAACAGTCTGAGATGAGCTGCTAGTATAACCATATAGTTCATGAACATCCTGTGAGTTATGGTGAGACCAAATGGGGTCTGTGGTCTATGGTGAATGCAAAGGCGCTCTGGTGTCTATGGTGAGACTAAATGGGCTCTGGGGTCTATAGTGAGACCACATGAGTTCTAGGGTCTATAGTAAGACCAAATGTGAAGGCCCTGAACTGGAAATAACTAGCTGTGCTCCTAACATGCAGGAACCACCTGGATTCCTTGGCTATCCTGATGCACAAGTACTCACCCTGGAAAAGTAAGGAGTACCATGACTATCAGGGACTTTCTTTTGGAGTAAATTGATGAGATTGCTGAGGCCCAGTTTTTCTAAATTAATCCAAAATCTTTTGCTTTCTTTGTAACTCAAAAGAAAACTGCATAGTATGCACACCCGTTCTGGTCTGGTTTGGTCTGATGGGGCAATTTGAATTGTTCTTTTTTATTGTGAAGTTGTTTTTCTATGTGCTTGTTTGCCTCTATGCCTGCTGTCCATCAATCCTCCAGAGTCAGACTCTGCCTGTTTATTTCTCCATACTAGGGGATTTTTCTAATCTGCTACAGGGCCAAATGCAATCTAAATAGGCTGTCATACAGGCAGCCATACAGGTTGCTTGTGCCTTCACTGGCATCTCAGCAATCAGGGCATTTGTATGGCTTAATCTCACTCCCTGGGTGAGGAGGTGAGCTACAAGCATCACCACAAGGCCTCACAAAGCCTTTCCCTACAAGCACAAGTTCCCATAAACTTGCTAATAAAGGCTACGTCAAGATGTGGCTTGGTGAGCTGAAATCCTGCCCAAAAGAAACTGTTCTTCAAGATATTGTAGCTGTATAGTCTGTATGAGTTTTGCTTTTCCGACACCCACCCCCCAACCCTGCCAAATGAGCCTTCCTTTCTTATCCTAGAAACTTAGTCAAGAACCCAAGCTGTTAGTTGAATTAAGGTTACCTGAGCTGTAATCAGTTCTTTACCCTTCTACATCCCTGAAGCTGTCTTTTTTTGTTTTGAGGCTTATGATCATGTTTTGGGGTGAGGGGGGTGTTTTATTGTTCTGTCAGACTACAACATCTGGAAGAGAAAGGAACTGTGACTATTGCAGAGATAGAAAGGAGATGTACAGCCTCTGGAAATAATTTCCCCTTGCCCACTTGCCATGCATAGTGGACTGACATGCATGAATGTGGAGGGACACCCGACTCTAGGCTCCCTGTAGAATTGGACCATTAGCCAAGCCCTCAGGGATTCTATTACTGACTCCCAAAGGAAGGGCTGTGGAATCCCTGATTTTGTAAATCATCTCTGTCATGAGGGCAGCATACATTCAGGAAGCCATCACATCCACATTGTCTGACTTGAATGCTGTCCAAAGTTTTGCCTCTGGCTGTTCTTGAACCATAAGTTCCTGACATTATTATTATTTTGGGAAAATGCCTGATGAGGAGTGGAGAACATAATATCAACAGCCGCAAGTGTTGTTTTTTCTTGTTCATTCTTTTAAAGCTTGACTTTCACTTTATAGTTTCATAGGTAACTATGGGGCTAGCTGCCTTTGTGGGCCATTTCAAGCCTAGTCCATGTCCCTTTTTGTACTTGAAATAGCCTAACCTATTTGGTTATTGACTGGCCTTACCCATCTCACAGTTGATAATTATATAGTACCTCCATACTGCTCAACCTCTTAGTGCAAAAATCTGGACAAATCCTAAAATAATAGAGGGTCAAAGGCCCAAAAATAGTGACAGATTTTAAATATTGCTCTTATAAACTTAAAAAGTTGCTAGAAAACTTGGATTTCTATTAGGATGCATTTTCCAAAGGATGTGAAGTGTCAAATAAGTGTGAAACTCAAATGTGGGTTATTATTTAGTGACTTCAATCCTCAGTGATTTCCCAGAAAATCACACATTTTATGATAAACAGATCAAAAATATGAGGCAAAAATGTGGACATTCTCTGAAAATCTGGACAGTTGAGAGGTATTACTCTTAGGTATCACAGTTGACAACAACCTCAACTTTGACATTCACATAAATTCCACTATAAAATTAGTTAACAGAAAACTAGGTTCCCTCTATAAAATTAAGCCCTTTCTTACACCACTAGCAAGGACCGCTATAGCTAGAACACACCTAATCTCAACCCTACTATACGCCTCTCCTATATACACTAACCTCTCTAAGAATAACCTCAACAAACTTGCCACATCTTATCACAATATTGCTAGATTTGCTACCGGCTCTCCGTTCAGAACTCGTCACTGACTGAACCTAAAGCAACTAGGCTGGCTAGAATTTCTTAACCAGCTTCAATTCCACCAACTTACAATAGCCCATAAGTCCCTGTATCAACCCTCTAACACACCAATACTCTCAAGCCTTATTATACCTTATAAAAATCTCAATAATCTGCACTCCTCACACAAAATGTTGATTAATACCACCAAAACTAAAAACTCAGCAGGCGACTCCTTGTTTTCTAATGCTGTCGGAAAAGTATTGAATCAACTACCTCCCAATCTTACATCTCAGACCTCTCTCTTGCTTTTTAAAAAGAATCTAAGGCTATTTCTTAATCAACACTGGTTATGCTCCTGCACCAACCCTGACTAACTTCTCTCCCCTACTCTAACATTTCATCCTACATCCTATACTTTCCCTCCCTCTCTCTGTTTCTACATAATTTGTTTTGTACACAAACCCCTAGTTATTTTTATCTACACTGAGAAATATACACAGTAAAAAAAAAAAAAAAAAATATATATATATATATATATATATATATATATATATATATATATTTGTTTTTATAATGTCATTCTTAACAATTGATGTTTTTTATATTGTTTCTGTACTACCCTCTATCAATGTTTTTATAATACATCTATGTAACAATTTGTTGTTTTTTTATAATGGCTCTGTCTTAACCTAGACTAACTCTGTATGATTCCTGGAGCTTTTCTCCCCGGGCCTCTACTGAAAATGGACATGTATCCAGTTAGACTAGCCCAGTCAACAAATGTAAAATAAAATAAAAATAAATAAATAAAGTATTAGTACGCCTAATGAAAATAACTGGGATCATACCATAGATAATTTGGGGAGACCTATGCATGGGATAAAGCATTTAAGAGTTGTGTCATTAGTAGTACAGGGATCAGTTCTAGGGTAAAGTTTTGGTTTCCCATCCATAGATGTAAGTTGTGCTTGAATATGAACAGGGATGAACTTTGTTGTATTTTATTTATTTATTTATTTTACCTTTGTTTACCGGGATAGTCCGACTGGATACATGTCCTTTTTCAGCGGAGGCCCGGGGAGAAAAGCTCCACATAGACAAACTTACAAAGATTACACAGAAGTTAGCAAACAATTATAAAAACAAACTGATTATATACAATGGCTTAGCAATGTTCCCTAGTAGGAACTCACAATTCTCATGGACAGACACAATTAAAGTAAGAGACATCAGATTGGAAGCAGAGCTTGGTGACATATTTACAAGTTATGATAATTACAGAATATGCTTTTAGGGTTGGTACATGGGCATAGCCAATTCACTTTGAGATACTGTTTGAGGTTTTTTTTTTTTTTTTTTTGAAGAGACTTTTGGAGGATTGTAGGGTTATATAGTTTGGCAACGAATTCCAGGTTTTGCCAATGAAGTTGGAAAAAAGGGATTCACCAGCAGAGTTATTAGCTTTGTGGGTTTGGACAAGTAGTTTATCGGCTGACCGTAGGGATCTTAGGTTGCTATATGGCTTAATAATATTTTTAAGTGAGGGGGGTATTCTCAGGGTGGTACAAAATTTTGTGAGCTATTAAGAGTTGATTGAGGTTCTGGCAGTGGTGGGTTCTATAGGTGGAGCCAGTGGCGAATCTGGCAATATGATTGTAGCTATGGGACAGCTTACCTAGTTCGGATTTGTTGAGGTTTGAGAGTACAGGCGAGGCATATAAAAGAGTAGAGATTAGGTGTGATCGGGCGATTGCAGTCCTAACCAGTGGGGTTAAAAATGTCTTGTTTCTATACAGTGATCCAAACTTCTTATTGATGGTCTGTATGGTTTTGTTGACCTGTAGGTCAAATTTGAGATTATTGTCTATGATAACCCCTAGCGGTTTGGTGTGATTATCTGGGGAAATAGTGGTACCATTGTTAGATGTGACAGAGAATGAAAGTGTGGTGGATCTACTAGTGGGGAAGAAGAGTAGAACTTTAGTTTTATTGGGGTTTAGAAGTAGGCATTGGTTGGTGAGCCAGTTCCTGATAGTGTTAAATGTATTTTAGGTTAAGGTTTGCAGTTCGGATGGGGAGGTGGATGAGCAGATCAGAGTGGAATCATCTGCATATTGAATGCAGGTAGCTTTAGGGATAGCAGTGTGAAGGTTGTTGATAAAAAGAGAGAAGAGAAGTGGACCTAGTATGGACCCTTGAGGGGCACCAAGTGGGAGAGGTAGCTGGCTGGAGAGTTTGCCCTGCCATAGTACCACCTGTTGTTTTATGTGGATGAGAAGTCTGTTCTACATCAGTATTATCCTCTGCTAGATATATCTGTCCCTGCAATCTGATTCGCTGATGTTGCAGAAGAGGCTTAGATCCCTAGACTTAGTATTTCTGATGACATTTGCATGGGTGCTTCAGTTGTTGCATGTGTTTGGACAGATACATAACAAAGGGGCATTATGTCCCATGATTGGCCCAATGAGGGCTGTGTAAAGCAGGGCAATTACATCCCTATATCTTAGACACAATGCCTTTGTTTATAAGCTGTGCAATATAGAAGGACTTTCATACAGCAATAGACACATGTTGGTCAAATGGGTCAACTCTCAGGGATGTATGGTCAATGTGGTAGTTCCAAGGGGTAGATGACTTCCCAAAGGATACAATAATGCATTTTTTTAGCATTTAGTTTCCGTCCACGATTTTGGCACCAAAAAATTCACTCCAAACAGAGCATTAGTGGAGGAAATCTTGAAATCAGCAATGTCACTGTGTCTGAGGCAGGCATGCTAGGAATGGTTATGGCTGTCCCAGCTGCTCAAGCTGCTTCATGAACAACATAGCAAGCTAGTTGTATGCACAGGTTGGAAACTGTTGACATGGTTAGCAACTGGGTTTCTAGCTACCTTCAAAGATTTCCATGTGGTATCCTCTACAATATGGTCTCCCACATTACTTTTAATTTAACCATGTAGATCATGTAAATGAGGTCCATACAGACAAGGTGCTCAATACATAGACATATATGTGACATTAGTCCAAAGCCCTAGATTCCTTGTCTGGTGGATGGATCAAAAGACTTTCATTAGAGGGTTATTTCTTGTGGATCACAGCCTCCAAATGTATTCAGCCAGCAAAGCTTTAGTCCACAATTCCCAGGCTAAAGCATACTGTCCAGTCTCTTAGACATGAGTGCTACAAGAGTTAACTTCACCAAAGCAGTATGACACAAACACAGGATGTTTATAAAAACAAAAGCAAAAATTATTCCATCCTTATGCCCTATATCTAACTTGGACAACAACATCCATCTCAGAAAACTCAGATCTGTAAATAAAACCCCTTTCAAACATGGCCATAAAATATTTGCAGAAGCCAAGACATACTGCAACCCTAAGCTGTATCTTGCTTCTACAAAAGATATCACTCTTCATTATTTTTCTGCCATTTCATTATCTGGGCCTAGTAAAGCAAGTCATATCATAGGATCATCCATTTTATTTATTTATCTGTTTGTTTTTTATTCATTTGCTTGGCAATTAAGTGGACTGGTCATGGGGCAAGTTTTATCTATGACCCAAAAGCCATAAAGGAAAGACAACTGTACCATTTCAGGATGAAACAGCAGGCAAAACATTAACAATAGAAGCTGATTAACATAAGAATATGTAGTGTATTACAAGAAAAAGTAAGAGAAAATCTACTTGGAGCCTAAAATTCTTAATCTGCTGGATATTTTGTCCTTTGGCAATGAAGAAGTATATGTAGCCATTAACTTCTTTTTTTTTTTTTTTTAATCCTGTATCTGCCTGTGGCCAAGCTTTTTTTTTTTCCTGCTGTGGAGTGGCATTCCTCCAGTAGCCTACTACCCACCTCAGCCTATGTATATGTATATGTTAACAGGTTTACATATGAATGTAGTTAACAGCCCACCACTTAACAGCTGACAAGTGATGTTACAAGAGACATGAGAGGACAGACAGCTGCTATAGCAACAGGCTAAGATATGGTCTTTGAATTGTGTTACTGCCCTATCTCCTGACATGTTGGCATCAATTTACAGGCCACTGCCTGCCATGAGACATGGTCCAAACCCTGGGACAAGGACAGTGATGTCTGCCAAACCTGCCTGCACACCTAGCCAAGCTGCCATTATGAGCTCCTAGTCTCTACTGGGATCCAGAAAGTGACCTTAGTCATCCAGAGTAACATTTCTGTCCCTCCTTTTGAAGAGAAGTAAGCAGGCACAGCCTAGTTATTCCTCCCTTCCTCTCACACACTCCAACGGGTACCTGAGGAAGCAATCAAACACTGGTCACCTTGGTCATAGTCACGGATTTATTACTCTATGCCAACAGAGCTAACAGACATATTGCCTTTAATAAAGTTCCTACTAATCCTGAAGATGATTTGAGATCTGGCGTTGTGAAACTCATGTCATATTTAAATAAATAAATAGTACTCCAAACAACATGCAGACGTCCTTGTATAAAGATTGTAAACAATATTGTCAGATTGAATAATGACGGTTTACTTACTATAAGGATGAAAACAAGCACAATGGCCCCTGATATGTGTTGAAGCAGAAAGGTGTTAAGGTTCATCTCTGTTATATCCAACCATGCAGTCTAGTTATTCCTTCAAGAAAAATAATTTTCAATACCTAAATCTTTTCAAAATTCAGAATAAGTTACTATTAGAGTAGAAGACTTTATAATGGGATTACAGATCCCACAAAAGATAACATGAAGCAGGGGGCTGAGAAAATCTGCTGCTAAAAATAGCAAATCAAGTCAGACTGCAGCTGATAAAAAACTATTTGCTGTCTCACTCCATTACTGGTACCTCTAAAGATGGTTGAGTTGAGATTCACTAAGTGTCAGTTACCCATAGCACAAGACACTGAGGAACATAACAGCAAAATCAGTGCTGGTGTAAGTGTCCACTGGCAGCAATGCCCTTCTTTTGGGAGATTTCTCCCTTCTTCAAGTTTTTGTAACCATGGAGTTGGTATATATAAATTTGGGATGGGGGCAAAGGGCTTGCCATCCACACTGAGGGATGAATTGGATCTTGCTCTCCTGCAAAAAATACTTGAAGTTATCTTTTTCACCCATTTGTGTTTTGGGCATTATTTTTCAGTTTTTATGATGCTCAGGGTTCCATTACTCTGTGTTTCATAGTAGGACTTCTATTATCTTTTCTCAGCATTGACAAGATTTCTGAAATATCTGTATTAATAGTGTAATTCTGTTGTAAATTTGAAATTCTTATTTTATTTTCACAATTTTTAAAGTCACATATGAGATAGTCTGTCTTAGATGTTTTTCATTATCAATATTCACGAAAGTAAATATTCTAAATGACTTTTACACTAGTCTAGCAAAGTTCTTGAATATTAATGAAGTGCTAATTTGAAATTTTAAAAATGTACCACACTCATTACCGAAAAAGAAGAAGAATTAGTTTAATTGTTTAGAACTCTTTTGAAATCTCTTTGTCATTGTTTCAGTGCCTCATGCTCCTGTTAGCAATCATCTGACATTACTTTCCAAGTACTTTAAGTTTGCTTTAGTTTGCTATAGCAACTAGGTTACAGGTTAATGTCCAACATTTTTAGAGAAGCTGTTTGCTTCTTATAACATACTAGTTTTAGTGTGTGTGTGTGTGTGTGTGTGTGTGTGTGTGTGTGTGTGTGTGTGTGTGTGTGTGTGTGTGTGTGTGTGTGTGTGTGTGTGTGTGTGTGTGTGTGTGTGTGTATATAATATATATGCGTGTGTGTGTGTGTGTGTGTGTGTGTGTGTGTGTGTGTGTGTGTGTGTGTGTGTGTGTGTGTGTGTATGTGTGTGTGTGTGTGTGTGTATATATAATATATATGCGTGTGTGTGTGTGTGTGTGTGTGTGTGTGTGTGTGTGTGTAACATGATCATGAAAAGTGTATAATCATGTTTGTTACAGAATAAAGAACTGATCCGAAATAAAGTTAAGAGGTGAGTGCACACAGCATGATCCTTAGAGATTTAAATAATGATTTTGATGCTGTAATCCTGATGTATCTATCTAGGTAGCTAGCATTCCACTCTCTCTCTCTCTCACAAAACACACACACACACACACACGCATATATATATATATATATATATATATATATATATATATATATATATATATAAAATACACGCACATACACACACACACACACACACACACACACACACACACACACACACACACACACACATATTATATACACAAACACACACACACATATTTTTTCAAATGTAAGTAGTCTAATTGCCTTTTACATTCTTTCAACAAAATTCATGATCACTACAGCTTCTTGAGTCACAAGACCATGAAAGCCATTGTCTCAAAATTAGGAAGTCAACCACCTTGTAGCTCATGTGGGCTGCTGCTTGCGCTCAGACTCAAATATGACTTTGGGAAAGCAGACATAGGGAGGGAGCAGGAAGCGGATATTAATTCTAGTGCATGGGAGGGGGATTATAGGCTTAGGGAGCAGGATGGATGTTTTAGGGTTAAGGAATAGGAAGGGAATTTTAGGTTTAAGCAGCAATCTGGGGTTGTAAGGTTAGGAAGTAGAGGTCTTGGAAATGTGTAGGAGTTTAGGGTTAGAGTTTAGGTTCTGGAAGGGCTATATAGTCAGGTGTTGTGAGAGCTATGCAGAATTGGGAGATTGGGCTAGTGGGAGTTTGAGTATTTGCTTTTTCAAGCAAGTGCAAGCGACCAGATGTGCCACAAGCTACTAGCACTCCAGCACCTGTAGTACACATTTGTGTGTGTGTGTGTGTGTGTGTGTGTGTGTGTGTGTGTGTGTGTGTGTGTGTGTGTGTGTGTGTGTGTGTGTGTGTGTGTCTGTGTGTGTTTTTGTGTATGTATGTGTTTATATATATGTGGGTGAACTTCATTCTATCGAATTGTCAGTTCATTGACAGAGTGAAAGGCCTAGGAAATTCATCAAAAACACTTTTTCACATGCAGGATATGTTGAAAGGAGGAAGAGCAGGCGCTTGAGTTTGAAGTAAGTGCTGGATTGGTTTCAATGTCCAAACTTGTAAATATACTTAACATTTCCGCATTTGGGATAGGAGTGCATGTGCAAGTGTTTCCAGGTTAGGTTTAGAGTAAGGGCTAGGGAAAGGGATATTTTTGGGGAATATGTTTGTATGCATACACTGCGGTGGTGGTGCTGCGGTAGCACTGTCACCTCACAGTAAGACATTGTCCCATTCGATTCTCAGCTAGAGTGTCTTCTGTCTGGAGACATGCGTGAATGGGCATACCTTCGTTGAAGGTTGTGTGTCAGGGCTGGCAACTCGGCACGTAAAAATCTACTGCCAATCATTAGCGGACCGGAGTTCCGCTGATGCAACCCTAACCGGGAAAAGCCAAAAGACACAACAACAACATGTTTGTATGCATACATGTTGCCATATGTGATATGTCTATGTGTCTTGTGTAGTTGTGTTTTGGTAGCATTATAGAAAGGCTTTTTCCTAAAGTAAGGAATAATCCCTGGCTATTATTTACTGGGTCCTTTCTTTATCTCCTCCATCATGACAATTTCTCAAACTTCTATATATGTCTTAAGTTTTCAGAATATATGTTGCTATTACTATGCAATGTTCTATTTCCAGTCCCTTATTTTTTTGATCCATCTACTTATGTATAGTAAGACACTGCTCTATTACAATGTTTTTCTCCCAATGGGCCAATTGCAATGTCTCTTTTTTATTAATTGCGTGCTTCTATAATCTCATTTGCCTGTATCTTATGCTTTTTAAATTTGGAATATGTATTCTATTGCAATTGTTCAATATTGACTCTATTGTAATCACATTTCTGTAATAATTACTGTTTGAAATTGCTGCCATTCTAATTTTAATTGTAGCTTTTTCTTAGTGTTATATGTGGAGTTTTCTCCTCAGGCCTCCACTTAAAAGTTTTTTTTTCTTATACCCAGTAGGACTTTCCCAGTAAACAAAAAGCAATAAATAAATAGGGTTATGGCAAAGTAGGGTTAAGTTTAATGTTAGCTTAAATTAGTAAGGTGGTGTGGGGGGGGTGTTAGCTACCTCCTGCATTCAGTGTCATTCATCTCTCACTACTTCATGCTCTCAGATTCAGTTTCATCCATCTAATCCCCTGCAGCAGTACATAGATGTTTATACTTCCTTACTACCTTTAAAATTCTTCCCAGTTGTGGAAGTCTCACACACACACACACACACACACACACACACACACACACACACACACACACACACACACACACACACACACTTCTCTAGGTTTGTTTTACTGAAAACATTTGTACCATTTACAAAACATTTACCATGTGCTGCATATGCTGTCCACCTACTGTATGTCTTACACAGTTGTACCAAGAACCAGCAAATACGTAAATATGAAAATATTCATCCTTGTCAGCTTATTGTACACCCAATACCACAGATGATATGGCTTTTGGCTTCAAAACCATTTTGCTTTTTTTCCAGAGGATTATTTCCTTGTTGCTTTATCTTGGCCTTTTTGTCTTAGAATTTTGTTCTACTAATTTCAGTGACATAATGCCGTATTTTCATGTCTGGTTTTAACTGAACTACCTAAGCAATCAAACTGCTCCTTTCAACAACCCTTTACATTTTCTTTCTATTGCAGTTAGTAAGATTTTCTTTGATATAACACCTTATATTTTTTATCTTCCTTTGTGTGTACATATTCATCTGTTTTGTGGAAGTTAGTCAGTTTCCTTAGATAACCAGTAACAACTAACTTTAGGTTTTCTGATATTTCCTGGAGAAATTACCAGTGCTGATGGACAGCAGAGCCCATGTTTGTGCTTATCTATACTGTGAACAGGCACTGACTGTCTAAGCAGTGACAGTGACAGATAATCTACCAACGTACTGCCATTAGTTCCATGCAATCTGTGTACTGCAAGTTATGCCACATGAAGCACTAATCATTTGCCCCAGCTGGCTTTCCATATTGTTTACTTCTTAGATATGGAGACAGTTGTCTTTGCCAAAAAATAGTGACCACCTGGACAACTAACTTACCCTTTTCCATGTTCAACAGAACATCAGTAAAGCTAAACCATCTGTGAGCATACTATTACCTTTCCTTGCTTAGGAATATTTGAGTTAGTTTTTGGCACAGTGGTGCAGCAGATAACACTATCACCGCACTTCTACAGGTTTTCTAACTTGATTTTTGGTCAGAGTGCCTTCCGTGCAGAGTCTGCATGTTCTCCCTGTGTTTGTGTGAGCTTTCTCTGGATGCTCTGGCTTCTTTCTGCATTCCAAAGACATGCTGTAGGTGAATGGCATACTCTAAATAGGCCATAAGTGAGCCAGAGAGAGAGAGAGAGAGTGTATGTATGTGGGGGGTACATAAGAATAAACACAGCATGGTTGGTCACACAGAGGTGTGAACAGTGGCTCTTTGTGATGGTCCCCGTTGATATGACACCCCGACTCCATGTACAAAATGGGAAAAAAGGGATCAATGACAATGCTATTTAGGGCGTTTTACTTTTTTTGTTTTTATCCTTACTCTTGGCATACATAAGATCAGAGGATACTTGTAAGCTAATGTCTGAAAGCATAAGTCACCTTCCTATTATACTATACTGATGTGGTGATAACGACATCAGAACATGTGTACTATATCTAGTTGAGTGTTGCTTGCTGTCTTGATTCAGTTATTAAAGATGTGTGTGTTATGGTGTGGTTTGATGAAACCTTTCCAAATTTATGTGTAATTTAAAAATCGACCGTAATGTCTTTATAAAGGAAAGTCCACACATAAGTAATAAAACTTGACAGGATGGATTAATGTTTAAGGGAAATAACACGATACTCAAGTATGTTGTGAGGCCTAGATTAGATTCATAGGTAGAGGGATATTTCACTCCTGGAAGTCCTGTTAAGTCACTGTAATGCCCACCTTGGAGTACATTATTGTACTAGGAAAATAACCTTTGGTTCAGTGGATTCATATATTTATATGATATTTCAATTTTAGCATGGGATTTGAATATGTTTTTGGTGTTTGTGAGTAAAAACAGTCCCTCACATTCTTCCTTAATTTTATTTAATTATTTTCAAAATGTAATCTCTATATCATGAACTACACAACTATCATTGTATAATTCTATCTTAAGGGGTTGTTTCCCAAATGGAGTACATAGTGGTATTTTCAGACAGAACTGAAAAGTGACAGTCACATGGTTAACGAGGTGGAAATAAGATTTATGGATGCCATGTTGAAAACTTAATGTAAATTATTTAGATAATGAAGTTACAGATGTTCATCTAATTTTAACTCTTCCAAACTGAACACATTCTAACTTCATTTCTTAATGCTTTTGCATCATATATTTAGTACACATAGTTTGCACCCCTGTCTCAAAAAGTATGGAACTATCTTTCTATGAAATAGTTTTTTCTCAAACAGATTGAAAATAATATTCTTAGACAGGCTTGTAAAATTGAGGAGAGAAATCATAGTTTGTTAAAATTGGATTTGCAAATGTTATGAAGTGGTGGAGTTGTAACATTTTAGCCTATTAGTTAAAAAATAGACTTTTAGCATATTCTTGTGCGTTTTTATAGAAATTGATTGTAGTGCAGTTTTAAACTGAACAATCAGTCGTAACTTCCCCATTGCATAACATATCAAAACAAATATTAGCATGCCTTCTAAATGGCAGGGCCTTGTAACATTTTGGATAGAATTGCATAATGACAGATCCATACTTGATGGAGTTCATGACACACAGATGGTATGTAACTTTCACGTAAAAGTGGCAAAGTTATGGGTGCTTCACTGTTTCAGTGGTAAACAAAATAGATTAAAAGAAGAATGTATCAGCATTTGGCAGGAAGAAGTTGAAGAACGTTATATCCTGTATCATTCAGTTGAACACAGGCTTGTTATTTTCAGGGGCAGCCCATGCTATTGGACTGCAGGACTGCAGTCCCCAGCTGTAAAAGAAGAAAAAAAATAACAAATGAAGAAAGAAAATAAAATAGAAAAACGAACGCAAGTCCTGGACCTTCACGCATGCATGCTCGCTGCATTTCCGATATTCAGACTGCTGCTGAACCAGTCCGGAGCATGCACTGATTCTGGACTGCCTCAACAGCAATCCGGATTAGGAAGACAGCACTCAAGAGCAGAGATCCCGGAAGTCTATGCAGTTACAACTGCACAGACTGGAAAGGGATTGGACTGCAACATCTGCAGGCTGGCCTGCTCTCACAGGAAGGGGAAGGACTTCTTGAGGGGCTTTTAGTGCAGGATAAGCAATGGAAGGATTAGCAATGGACACAGGTAGGGTGTGTGTGTATGTCTGAACATTTTCAGCATTATCTAATTCATTTCAAGAGACTGATTATTTAATTTTGCAAACCATTTTATTTTGCATTCTATCCACATATTATCATTTCTGACAACAGAACTTTGAAGGAAGTCTTGCCTGAGTACAGTACAATGATCTAAAAAAATCCATATGGATATATGCCATTGTTTTTGTTATGTAAGGACACAACATTCTGTTTCTTACTTTATCTTATGCTCAGTCACAATTGCAGTGTATGCACATGCTTTTACCATTGTATATATTTCTAAACTACTGGTTCAAAATATTTGTTATGTAACCATTCATAGTGATTTTTGTCTGTGGTGCTCCAAAACAGCAATTAAATAAAATTGCTGCTCACCCAGAATGCAACACTGTTTCTACTAATGCTATGTTAACTACAAGTTGCAACAAAGTTTGCAGGTAGAACATGGCACACTGTTCAGTGCCTAGTACAACATTTGTAATATCTATGAAGATGGTCAAAAAAATGACTCAGACCACTTGGATGTATAGACAGTCTCCAAATGGTCTTTACCATAATTTTTTTCTAGACAGAAATGTTCTGCATGACAATGCATTTCCTGAAAGTTCTTTAAGATATATACGCACACCACCACTTGTAAAATTTTTGCCTCATATTTTAGTTCTTGTGAAATTTGTGGTTTTCTGGATTTAGAATTCACTAAATAATGACAGGCATTTGAATTTTAGACTACATCTTCTTCAGAAAGTACATGGTAACACAAAACCTTTTATTCTAGCAATTTTCTGTTTATAAGATCAATATTTGAAATTTGTTCTTATTATTGGGGCTATATTCCGCCATTATTGGCTTTCCTTTTCCAGTTTTTTTTTTGTGCTAAGAGGTTGAGAGCTATGGTGAGAACTGAATTCACTGATTATGTTTGGGGGCTGTATTCCCCCATTATTGACTTTGTCAAGGTGTTTTGTGCTAAGTGATTAAGAGCTATGGTAAGAACTGAATTCAATAAATGATAGCCATTTAAGTTTCAGTCTACCTGTCTTTCAGGAAACATCTGATTTGACATAGTAGTATGTTGCTCTGACTATAGTGCACAGGGTCCTGGGTCCAAGACTTGGCAGTGAAATCCATAGTGGTAACACAGCATTTTATTCTAGCAACTTTCCAAGATTATACAAGTAATGTTTAAAATGTGTCCCTAGTTTTGGGGCTTTTGCCCCCCCCCGATAAATTTTGGCTTTTTTCCAGATTTCTTGTGCTTCAAAGTTAAGAGATACAGTTGAGTGTCGAGTGGATTTTACAAGAAGCTGAGAGCTTGAAGAGAAGTTTAGTGCTGCTTATGCTGAGCCTGCTTACATTGTTAATAGCACAACAGGTAGTGTGCTTGCTTTTGATGCAGAAGGCTGTGAGTTCTACTCCCACAGTATAGAGATGCATTGCTGATACTGTACTGTGTTTTACTTTTATGGTAAATGGACTGAAATAGCCAAGTAATGGGACATTGGAATGGCTGTGGGGGGAGACCCCATTCAACCATGAGTTTGTGAGGGTGGAAGGGTGGCCAACTCAAAGACAGCCCCGGCTGAACTATACCTATCAACTGTCCAGATTTTCGCAGAATGTATAGATTTTTGCTTCTTATTTTTAGTTTGTTCTGCATAAAATTTGTGGTCTTCTGGCAAATCATTTAGTAATGAAGTCACTAAATAATGACAGACATTGAGTTTCAGACTTCATACCCATTAGAAAAATGCATGCTAAAGCAAGACCTGTTATTCTAGCAACTGTCTAAGTTTATACAAGAACAATTTTTAGTACTGTCTGTATGTTCCCCCAATATATTAGGCCTTGTCCAGATTTCCTGGATTAAGAGGTTGAGAGGTACATGCAAATAAATCACTTTATAGGATTGGGTATATCCAAACCTCTCAGCTGTCCCCGACTTTGGCTCAAAATGTTGCTCTCCCTTAATAATCCCTCCATAAAATGGCAATTTTAGAAGAAAATGTGGAGGGTTTACAATTAATAAATAATTGTAATGATCTGAGTTTTGGATTACTTTTATTTCAGAAATGCATGTAGATTCTCTTATTTTTGTCAGCTGCTGAACTTAACAGTACTAATATTAAAAAAGTGTCCCTTCTTTGACAGGTTCCCAACTGTATTGTGTGGCTATTTTATATTTTTGCATCACATTTTGGTCTGTTTTTCATAAAATTGTGGTTTTCTGGCAAATTAGTGGCAAATCATTAAAGATTGATGTTAGAAAATAATGACAGACATTTGAGTTTCAGATTTCATACCTTTAGAAAATTCATATTAATGCAAGACCTACTATTCTATTATCTTTCTAAGTTTATAAGAGCACTTCTATTTATGGCTTTGTCCAGATTTCTTGCTCTGAGGTTGACAGTTATGACAAATGTATCAGGACCATCACCATCAGCCAGAGATATTTCAAATTGTGACATACTTGCTGCACCCCACTCCCCCAAGTAGTGACTCGGGATGTGTCCAAGCAAGGCAAAGAGCAGTTATGCAGTGTAAGTGTGCAGAGTATCCCCCCATCCAAGGTACACACAAGTACTACAGTGGCTTTTCATCTGTCCTTGATTTTGCAGAATGTACTGGTTTTCTGTCATATTTTATACTGTTGATTTATGCTTCTTATTATTCAGAAAATGCATGTTGTTGCAGTGCCTGTTGCTCTGTGTTTAAGTATCAGTGTTTTAATGACCATGCCGTAAGCTTGTCTGAGATTGTAACATGTAAGTAAGCTTTAATAAGCATACTGTTAAAAAATTACCAACACTGAAAGCCGTTTTGTTGTTGCCATGCAGAGAATATTTATATAACTAGTTAACTTATAAGCCTTACGTATTGAACTGCATATGTCAGTATTTGGAATAAAGAACAGGATTACAGTATTTTCAGAAGCTCATTGCATTTGTTGGAGACTTGCAGTCATCTTTGCAGGCTTTAACTATAAACTAAACAGAATGCCAATATATCATGTGTGGTCCATAACCTGTGCAGTAATCCTTTAAGCAATTTATCTTGAGCTTGTTTCTTGTTTGCTGTTCATTTTTTACTTTATCATGTTTTCCCCATGAAACAAGTGGATAGTTGTTGTCAGGCAGCAGGTGTTTTTTGAATACAAAACATTTTTACAAGTGGGGGTATCACAGATTGCTACTTTCAGCATGTTACTTGGTACTTTTATAAAGCTGAATAAAAATTATAATTAGAACTGTAGTGCAAGCAGAAGTGGTTTGAGATGAGTGCTGCTTGTTTTTTTTAATACTTGATTTTGACTGGCATTCCAGTAATGTATTTAAAAAGTAATTTATTTTTTCATGCCTACAACCTTTTTGTTCCCATCTAGATATTAAGTAAGCTGTCATGTAGCCAATGCTTTGGAATATTTTTTCTTCTACACTTCGTTTTGTCTTGATTGAACTCTCATAATGATGGTTTGGCACCCAGGGCAGCTTATTTAATTAAAGTCCCAGTTTTTGTGGTTTTAAGCCTAGCCCCACCCCTTTCCAGTTGATCACACCCCTTCCTGTTGGCCCCACCCATTCAACTTTCTCCTGCAGCCCCCCTTTGATTTGAAGTCACCAGCTGCCACTGGTTATTTTTCATTTTGACTTCCTACATTTACATCAATGTTGAAGTGGATGTGTGTAATTCAGGAGTTACTCTTTCTTCTGTGACCTCGACCTTCACAGGAAAATATCTGAATCATAGCAAGCTGTAGGAGTAGGTGTGGTTAATATTTAAACATCTTTTCTATTCCTAATGCTCTATCTCATAAGGCATATTTTCCCATCTATCTTTTGTATTTCATCGTATAAGCTTTATGAGTCAGTAAGTGATAGGATGTCTCAATTGCACAAACTAGGCAATACTGCATGAAATTATGCCATATTTGTCAATAGTCTGTGTTGTGAGGCCCTTTAGTGCTGCGCACTTTGTGTAGAATTATTGCTCTGTTTTTCTGTCATTGCACACATTTTTGTGGCTTATCAAAGCCTTCCCGGGTCATTGCACCTTGCATCAGTACAGTGAGGATGTGCAGTCCTGCACCTGCAGTGAGAAACCACTCAAGAATCTGTGATGCAAGTCAGTGTAAAAGATCAGAGTTGTGGCTGAGTAACAGTTTAGTCACTGAATCTAGTTGCCCCAAGGTGTTTCCAATATAGCAATAAAATCCAGGAGAGTCCATAGGACCTTTATCTAGCTAGTTCTCCTTTTAAGTATCTTGTTTCTTTGTTCCTGTTTTAGTAAGGCCTAACTTTAATAAAATGTTTTAGACAAATTCCAAAGGCCTTTTATTATAACATCACCATATCATTCTTTGACTTTAAACCTTAACCCTTATTGTTATATGAATTTCTTCAAACAGTTATTTTCTTCTTGAATTTTAATGACATTTGACTGTTTCTGCCATGCTCCATACTCCCTTTTTGTCACTGTAAACAAGTTAATCCTTTTGCTTTCTTATTTTGTGATTCTGTAGCAGTCTCTGTGCTGCTTTAGTTACCATCCACTGGCCAGCATCCATTCTAACAATGTCACTGCAGATGTGATAATACCAGATCTGCCTAGGAAGATAACGTGATACTTTTTCATTGCCTCTAGCTATGCAGCCTAATATCACCAGCTATCCTTGCTGCCTTAACACAGCATGTTGCCTGAATGCCATCACATAAACTATGTCCTCCATGCCTTGTTATGTATTCCTACTATCCAGTCTGCATTTCTCTCATGTGGATTTCTTTCTTTTTTTGTCTTATAGGGTCATAGGTAGGTACTAGGCTATCAGCCCTAGGGCCCATACAAGCCTAGCCAAAAAATGTACCCTGGCTTTCGCCACCCAAGAAAATTATTTTCCTGTGCCCCTGTCGAGCAGAGCCACAGAAGTGATCCTCGGGGTGAATTTCCCATTTCCCATCTAATCATCAAGATTTTTCTTGAAGAGTGCTAATGAGGAGCTCTGTTTGACATAGATAGGTAGTCTGTTCCAGAGTATGGGAAGTCTCTGGGACAGGAATCTATCCCTCCAGCATGTTCTGATTATTGTGGTGACAAGGTTAAGGTCCCTAGAGCGTGTAGCTTGGAGGGATTGGTATT
The DNA here is from genome assembly GCF_019279795.1 of Protopterus annectens. Taxonomy (NCBI): domain Eukaryota; kingdom Metazoa; phylum Chordata; order Ceratodontiformes; family Protopteridae; genus Protopterus; species Protopterus annectens. The sequence continues at coordinate 1,413,089,316 of NC_056732.1, read as the reverse complement.
TCTTTAAGTGGAGCATGTCCAACAGCTCTGGGTTTGACATAGCTTTGTATGTTAGGCAGAGATCGCCCCTGAGTAGGCGCTATGCGATGGAGTAAAGCTGTAGTTTTTTTGAGACGGTCTGCATAGGGCATCTGTTTGAGGCCAGTAATCCTCTTTGTGAGGTATTTCTGTGGTCTTTCCAGTTGTTGTAGATGTCTTGTTAGGTACATACCAAAAGGGACGTTGTACTCTGTAATGGGTCTAATGAGTGATGAGTAGAGGGAAACAATTACCTCTTTTTTTCTGGATGAGAATCCTTTTGTGATGAGATGAGTGACGTAGAAGGATTTCCTGACCACTGTGGTGATGTGATTATCAAAGGAGAGACTACTGTCCACCTGTGTCCCAAGGTCTCTTATCACATTTTTGGCATTAAGTAGACTACCAGCTATGTGGTAGTTCATGGGTACAGAGTTTTTACCAAAGGGGATGACAATACACTTTTTGGCATTGAGCTTCAGGCCATAGTTTTGACACCAGGTATCTGTCTCAGTGAGGCCTTTTTGTAGTTTGTCCACATCATTAGGAGTTTCGATTATGGCTCCTAGTTTTCAGTCACCTGCAAACTTTGATAGCCAAAGACCTTCTGTGCTGGCCTGCACTTCAAAGAAGTAGATACCAAACAGCAGAGGACCCAGGACTGAACCCTGTGGTACTCCACTTGTCACTGGTCTGATGTCGGATTTGGAATCTGCTACTTTCACAGTGTGGGTTCTGTCCATGAGCCAGTTGGCAACCCATCTTGTGACATAGGGAATTATACCTAGTTTAGTGAGCTTATCTATAATTCCAGAGTGGGGGATGGTGTCGAAAGACTTGGCGAGATCTAGATAAGCTGTGTGAACCATTTTACCCTCATCTTTGGCTTTGGTGACTGCTTGAAAGAAGTCAATCAGGTTTAGGAGACATGATCTGCCTTTTACAAATCCAAACTGAGTAGGGTCCAGAGTTTGGAGATTACTAATGTCTTTGTTTATGAGTTCCACAATGATACGTTCCATGGCCTTGCAGACCAGGCTCGTCAGGCTAATGGGGCGGTAGTTCCCGGGGTCTGTCGTGGCTCCCCCTTTGTGGAGTGGGATAACTGTTGTGGTGTGCCATTCAGTGGGTACAAAGCCTGAGGTGAGGCTATGATTGAATATGGTACTTAGGTAGGGTAATTTACACTAACTCTAAACTGATCACACTCTTCATGTCTTCAATCACGTCGAGCTAATTTTCATTTTATTCTGCTTTGCAGATCATCCCTGCTACAAATGACTAATAATCCTTAAAGAAGCAAAATAACACAGAGGGTTTGTGTGATGAGATGCCAATGATGTAAATTCTGTAGTCCTGAGTTTGAGTTATTTGGCTTCTGCTAACATATGGTGTGATTTTTGAGAATGTTACATAACCAAGCCAGATGCTGTCTGTCACCACTGAGACAAGACATTTGCATTTAGTGGATCTTACCTGCTTAAATAAAAATCATATATAAAAATGTTAAAGCAGGCAATTTCCAGTACTGAACCTTGCCTTACCTGATTAATGTATGTACCGCTTAACAGCATCTGTCTCTTTTTTATTGCCTCCTACTTTCTGTATGGTTTTGTGTCAGATAAAAGATTAAATGCTACACAATATCTACTACTACCGTAGGTGCTGAGTTAAACAACTATATTACATTTAATTTACAGCACTTGATATAAGGTGTCAAGAAGAAATGCATAACACACTTCAGTAAAGAAAATTAAGGATACACTAAAGCTTTTTCTCTACTTTATTATAACATTTGGCACCTAGGAATGTGTCTTTTATAGTCTATATGAAACCAAACTACTTTCCACGTGTATTTAAAGTGTGCAAACACACTTAATATATACATCGTGACACTTTAGCATTTATCTGACCTATTTTATTTGGAGTCCTACTTACTAAAAAGCTTTGTTATTGACAGATGCCCACTTAGGTTGCTTTATACCTGTGTACAACCTAGGATTACATTCATATGCTTTAATAGACATAACTCCACCCATGCTTGCTTCTTCAGATCATCCACATGCCACCTTTGCTAACATCAGAGATGCCAAAGCTCACCAAGAACCCTCAATGACATCAGCATATGAAAATTTGTTTTAGAAAATTTGTCAGCTATATTAAGACTGATGAGGGAAGAATGCTACATGGTACTGGAGGCACCACACATCATGGGGCAAAAAGCAGCAAAAGCAATCTGACTACACATTTTAAAGCCACTAATTAATGGCATTTCAGTCACTGCAATGATACAGCTAAATCATCAGTTCAACTTTTAATCACTTCCTGTTACTAAAAAGTGTTAATCATATTTTTTGTTCATAAATGACTCTTAATAAATGTAGAGTATTAATCAATATAATGGTCAACAGGAGCTTGAATGTACATAAAAAGTGGCTAAATCCATCCATCCATCCATCCACAATGCCTTTTCTCATTTTTGCACATGTGGTTGTGGTGTCACTTCATCAGTGACAATTATCTAGAGCCAAGATTCACACTACTGGGTGGCCAGACTTTCATTAAAATTTTATTTATTGAATGTTTTCTTGTGCACATCATTATTCATCCATTTAATAAGGTTTTATACAAAACTGCATGCATTAACCTGTTGGGCCACTGTATTCATGAGCATAGGGGTCACTCATAAAATGGCTGTGCATGGTGTAGATTGTCCCTTGTCATGACAACAGCACACTTCACAGAACTACAATCAAAACGTGTACTTCATGGAACCTTGGCATGCAAGGTCAAAACAATAAGGCCATGTTTCAATCCCAAAACTACATTGTGCACAGCAGTGTACTGATGCAACTTTCAGCAGCATTCAAGTGGTATTTACAGACCACCAGACACAGTGACATGTAAAAGGAGAAGGGTTGTGGGGGTTCTACAAGTAACAGCTGCAGCCATCATATTCCTGAGTCATCATCAGCCTGATGTAAACTCAGGACCACTAAAGTTATCTTCCATGTTATTACAAACTATGTTGAAAAACAGATATTAGGTGTTTGTTCTGCTATGATTAAAAGATGCCTATCATGTAGCTCATGACATGCTCCTTTGTAACACTCTGGACTTTTTATTTGCTTACCATGAAGCATAAGCCATGTGCAACCACCCCTAACTGTGTCCCTCTGCTTATCACATGCAGCCTACTTAAAGAACCTTAATTGTGGCATTAACACCATGGTGTCATATAGTGTATTTTGCTGATTGACTGAGGGTGCCCCTTGATATAGTTACATGTTTGTTATCTAGGGTTACTACGTTTGCCATTTAAAGGACAACAATGGGATATTAAAGCAGATTGCTCAACCTGCTGTCTCTTTTAGCCCCTGTTCATTGATACAGCCTTGAAAAATCACCCATGCAGCTTTAAAAATGAATCCACTCAACTGTTTTCCCTGTTAGGCTTCCTTCTTTTCTGTACTGTTTTACTTTCACTTTGAAAACCAAGTTGAAAAACCTCTAGCCGGCTCTGAAATTATGATGTCACATCTGCCAGAGCTCTTGCTCTAGCTACCAGGACATTTCCTCCCCCAAAGTGATGCAATCCCCACCTGATTTGCATGCTGTATAGAAGAGCCAATGGACCTCCTGCATTGTGATGTCAGAGCTGCCTTGCTCAGCCCACTCTTAACTAGCAAAAATGTTAAACTATAATCTCACTTTTCTTAAGAGTTCTACCGATATGTGGCAAAGTACAGGCAGAAGCACAGTAACAGCTGCAAAAACTATGAGCATAAATTTGCAATGACCATGCATAGACATTAATTGCAAGTTTTTACATAAGAATCAGATGTCTGTCACAATTAATCGACAACACTACATCAGATTACAAGTATGCAGTACTGTAATTTTCTTAAATTACCACTTAAAAAAGCATGTGGGTGCAGTCATGCAAGTCTGTCAAATATTTTGTGTTTGTAGTGCATCATTTGTTAGCTATTTAACCAAACAGGAAGGAAAAATAAGTGGGAGTTTGACACTTTGCAAAACAGTGATTATTCCCAGTGCTATGGAGCTTGGTTCGAAATTTGACAGGAGTGCAACAAAATGTCTCCCACTGTAAGGAAGGAAAGGCTGACAAGAAAACAGTACATTAGTCTAGTCACATGCTGTTAGCTGTCAATCACATGCAGATTATGGGTCAAATTACCCTTAGTTCTTTGACAGCTAGGGAAGGTAAGTGTGAAGGGGGAGGGAAAGATACCTTGAAGAACTAGATTTCAGCCTTCACAAAAGAAATCAAGTTAGCATTTCTAAGAAGAAAGAGCAATAAAATGCACTTTTCAGTTCTGTTCTGTAGCATTTGCACTGCTTGTGTTTTAAGTAGTCATTGAAAAAGGATACAATTTTAGCCAAAAGTAGGTGACTATAATACAGCAGTGAATGCCTGTAAAATCAGTACACTGACAGGAGCTTTAAGGAAAATGTGGCAGATCTGATGCAATTTTTTGGAGACAAACATTGCATTCTGGGATACTTAGAGGCAGACTAAACAGTCAGAATTATTTCAAGATGCCAGATCCCATGTGGTCAGAGTCAGAAATTGTGTATAAAAATATCTAAAAAGCTCTAAATAGTCCTAGAGCGGTGTTAAAATGTAGGAAACACCAAACCATGATGAAATAAACATGTTGTTTGAGTCTGTGGGTGTAGTTGTTCTTTAAGGTTGCTACTTGTTTGACTTCTAGGAAATGTAGTGTTATACCACTCAATGTTCACTGTTCAGTGCTATTTAGTCTTAGCATGAAACAATTCATGACAGAATCAGCCTTCACTTCCACGAATGCAGGACAGTTTACATTTCCATACTATGCAAATGAGAATATCTAGCAGTATTGTGCCTTTCATTGACTGGAGCTCTGTAAGATCAATATTTGTGGGGCACAATAGTATGTTGTCATACTCTGTTGCTGGGCCTCATGATAAGGATGTGTATTCCTGTTCATATTTAGCCAATGATTATCATTTATTTTTATTATAGTTTTAGTGCTCAACTATAGTCTGCTGAATGTAATGTTAGTGTACTGGAAACATTAGATACATAGCAACTGTTTAAGTTCAGTTAGTCGATTCTTGTAGCCCTATACATCTTGGCTACATTTTCATGCATACTGTTAGTTTACAAGTTTGTAAATCATGATTATATTCTTTCTTATAACGTTAAGGATGCTCATAAATCAGCATAATTAATTTCTTATGATTTCTTAAAAAATCTGTAGATGAGCATGATTCTAATATTTCTCTAATACATTTTGCTGTTTGTTCAATGTTTAAAATCCAGTGATAGTGATTTCTATCTTACATTAATAGTGTCTCTCTCTTTTTTGGCAAAAAACAGTGGCTATATTTAGAATTTTTTGAAAAGATGGAGCTAATTTTTTCTTCCAGATATTTGTTTATCACTGTTCTAGCTACTGCTTAAAGACATGAAAGCAAAGGGAACTGTGTTTTCTGTATGCATCTGGTGATTGTGGCACCAAATTGTAACCAAAGAAAATGCACCACAAATCAGCCACACTAAGATAATCCAAAACAACCACAGTTACAAAATAAATCCAGATGAGCACTTATTTGAATTAAGCACTTTCATTCTTGAATATTAACATGCAGGACTTCATCAGAACTAAAAAAAAAACACTTTTAACAACATTCATATAAATACATGAAAAAAAATCATAGCTTGAAAACTAATCAGCTAAATACAAACTAATCACCTGTTTTCTTTAATAACCTCATTTAATAATGCACATTAATATGATGTATACTACATAAATTAAATAATTCGATTATAAAAGATAAATTTCCCACAAATACAAATGAACAACTGCTAGTTGTTACATATATAGAAATAAACACATATATTAAAATATTAGTAATGTAAATCTTAGCACGTACGTATAAAAAGCGGAGAATCACAACCGACAACAAATAAATAATATTCACCATAGACAACAAACTAAAAAAAATCTGTATATATTTGCTGTATACAGCTTTAAAATACTATTGATGGAAACAAAATAATTTGTATCTGGGTTGGATTCATTCAGCCTAAAATAATTTATATCTGGGTTGGATGCATTCAGCCTAAGTTGCCTAACCAGTTCCCTGTATTCAGTCCTAGCTTCCCATTGTACTCCCCACCCAGGATTTCTTAGTAAATTTTCAAGAATGGCAAACTTAAACTGACATGATATCTCACATTCTAAGGTATATCTACAAAAACATTTTTGTGTGTTTTTCTTTCTGTCTTATAGTAATCCTCATACGTCTTTTTGCATAGGATGCTTTCAGTTTCTCCCATGTAAAATGACTGACAGCAATCACAAATAGCAATACACACTAACCCACTAGAAGCACAAATACCATCATTTGTTCAAACTAGAAGTGTTGCTTGATTTTTTGATCGTTAAAGTTTGACCACCTTCAAAAATGTGTGTGTATATTACCTCCAGGTACCACATTTTCTAGTACATTTTTTCTGTTACTGATTTTTTTTCTTGGGGTCTCATATTAGTACTTCTTTAAATTTGTTTTTAATATTTTATATATATATATATATATATATATATATATATATATATATATAAAAACACCTGGCAATCTGCCATGGCCCTGAAGACAATGTCATTGTACTTAAATATTCCAGTTCCAGTAAATAACACCTTTCATCATTCCTGCATCAGAATTATATTTGAGCACTTTGGCTCTCTCAAAATTGTCTAACCACAAGACCCCTTCAAAAATCTGAAATTTTGACTAAAACTATTTTAAAATATGGCAGTCAGAAAAGATATGTTGCCAGTCTGCTTTTTTGTACTATGGCATCTCCAACATCTGAATTCAATACATTGTGGCTATTCTGTCAGGTGTAGTAATGGCCCTGTGCAAATATTTTCAAAAAACAATTTCCAAAATAAAGAAGTTGTCATTTTATAATAGTTTAATGTCATCTTTTTATTATTGTCTGTAAAATCAAGATACTTTGTTTCAAAGATTATATTTCCAATAAGAAACGTTTATATTTATTGTAGTGAACAAAATTAATTTATATAATCTTGACAGGCAATATTTAATTATGGCTCTATTTTATTTAAAAAACAGAATCCTCCAATAGATCTAAATAAATCCCATTTTTCTTGTGATGTCATCTCGTGCATTTTCAGTATTATAAAAAATAAATGTCTAGTCATTTGGATCGGAGTCAAAGTAGAACAAAAGAACAATGTGGCATTTCAAGCAAATATAGCAAAATATCATTATTTTTTAAAGTGTCATTTTATTTAAATTTGATCCATCTACAAAGCCTGGCACTGAAAGAACTAGGAAATATTGAAAAAAAATATTTTTTTTCAAAATGGGATCACTATATATAAATTCTAAAAGTATTTGGCATGTTATTTATATATTCCATTGTTTATTTTATAATATTTTATATATATATAGATATATATATATATATATATATATATATATATATATCATTAATAGTCATGTAATTTTATTATCTATAAAGGATAAAGATAGTGTGTGAATCTTTTTAAAATGCTCATATTTTTTATTCTGCTTCATAAGCTATATTTATAATATAAATTAAGATTTTATGTGTTGATTAGGTTCATAGACAAATACTAGGTTAGCTGCCCTGTGGGACATTTTAAGACTAGACAAATTCCCTTTCATGAGCATTAAACCATGTACCATGTGATTGTGAGGTAAACGCCTTAACCATTACACCAACCTCCCCAAAAGACCATAGATAAGCACTAGACTAACTGTGCTTACAGGCCTTTTTATGGATAGCCAATTTTCCTTCGAAGGTGAGAGTCAAGCCATGTACCTTGTGTATGCAAGGTAAACAGCTTGACCATTATGTCAATCACCATTCAGGTAATCTATATTACATTCAACACATTTTCTGTCATCCATCACCTCATATTTCATATTCCCTTTCATCTGTAACTTGTCTAGTAAACTTTTCCACAGAAAAAGTGTACAGTATGTCATAAAACTTTTCAAACCTTTTCCTACTGTCTTTACTGCCTTTTTTTATCTTATTTTAATTTCTTGCTTGTGTACAATAAAAGTGTCTATATCAGAACAGCGAAGAGGCATTTAATCGAACACCTCTTCACTGACACATAAACAGCAAACCCACTAAAGTGTGAATGTTCAGAACACCAATTTCTTCCCCCCCACACACCCCAACTTAATATACCAACTCCAAGATCACACTACAGTGGGGAAAGGGGCAAACACATGGGGAAGGCCAAGCGATTTCTTTCCCAGGGAAAGAAATCGTTGTTCTGAGCGTTTGTGCTTTAGTGTGAACTGTTGATGTGTCGACGAAGAGGCATTCGATTAAACGCCTCTTCGCTATTCTGATATAGACCCCAATAAAATTGTTTTTATTTCTAAAATTGTATTAGAACTTTCCTTTTGTTTTCAATCAACCTCAATTATTTTTAACTTCCATAATTTAATTTTATTCTTATATTCTTTTTCTTCTGTCCTGTCCATTTTTCTTTAATTTTCTATCTTTTTCCATTTTTTATATTTTTCATATAACATCTTAGCTATCATTTATTTTTCTATTTCCTTTACTTTTCTTGTTACTTAAAATAAAAGCATAGATGCTAAAAGCCCCACTGTATTTGTTTAAATGCAGACCTTCTTTTTTATTATAAATTATCCCTCTTCTTACTGGGTTTAGCCCTGAAACCCAAATCAAGCTACAAAAATCTCTAATAACTTTTTTCTATTTGAGTGGGAAACATATATTTTCCCCTAAATAGGCTAATTTTCTTAATATAGAGATATTCAGCATATTTGTCTTTTTCCGAAATGATAAATAAAGGTTTCCACTAAGCTAACTTTTTTATTTCTTTCAATAGCACTCTCCACTGACTTATTACTTCATACGGACTAAATAATCAACATCAACATCAGCCCCCTTTCTCTCATTTTCTACATGGGGTTGGGGTATCGTGTTAATTGGCATCATCTCCCTCTATTCAATACCACACTCCTGCCTTCTTTCACCCTCATGCCTGTCTGTTGCAGATCTTCTTTCACACAATCCATCCACCTCCTTGCTGGATGTCCTTGTTTCCTCTTACATTCTTCCTGTCTGTTCCAAATCTTCTTCACCAGATTGTCTTCTGCTTTTCTGCACGTGTTCAAACCACCGTAATCTGTTCTCTTTTATCTTTTCTGCAATTGGAGCTAATTTGGCTTCTGCAGTTATGTCCTCATTTCTTCATCTGTCTGACAATGTGCATCCTCCCACCCTTCTCAGGCACTTCATTTCCATATTTCCATCACCTCTAGCTTCTTCAACTGCTCTGCCTTTACTGCCCAGGTTTCTGTACCATACAGTAGCACTGGTCACACCACTGTCTTGTACACCATACTTTTCATCTTCTTTGGCATTCTTCCATCATAGACTACACCTGACACCCTATGCCAGTTGGCTGCAGCCCTTCTAATTCTAGCTTTGACCTCTTCATTCAGACTTACCTTGTCCTCAACCACCCCTCCCAGATACTTGAAGCTGTTTACCTTTTCCACTGTCTTCCCTTCTATCTCAGTTCTCAGCTTCTTCTGATTTCCCCAATTTGCTGCTATTGTCACTGTCTTATCTGTGCTTGGTTTCATCCCTTGTGCCTTCAGTTTTGCATTCCGTTTTCCTACACTTTGCTGAAGTTCTTCATGTAATGCCACATTGTCTGCATACAGCAACTTTGTTGATCTGTCCCCTCTGACCTTTTTACTAATGTAGTCCATCCCCAGTATGAACAGCAGTGGGCTCAGAGCTGAGCCCTGGTGCACAGCCACTCCCACTGGGAACCCCTCTGTGAGGCCAAACACTGTTCATACTTGAGTCATTGGGTCCTTGTACATAGCCGGTACTAAGTCTGCCAATGTTTCTGGGACTTCAAACCACCGTAGTAATGCCCAAATCAACTTTCTTGAGACCTTGTCATATGCTTTCTCCAAGTCTAAGAATGCCCAGTTGGACTGTTTCCTCATCTCTTGCTTCTTCTCAACTATCTGTCTCACTGCAAACATCGGGTCAGTTGTGCATCCTGATTTGAATCCAAACTGCTCATCTCCCATCTTACATCCTACTACTCTACGTATCCATTTATCAACCACCCTCTCCAGAGATTCCTTGCAATCAGACAGGACTTTGATGCCTCTGTACTGCCCACAGTTGTGTATGTCCCCTTTATTCTTGTATACTGGCATGAGTATGCTTATTCTCCAGTCATCTGGTATACACCTTTCTCTCCACACTGCTATGAGTACCCTCAGGAACTGTTTCTCCCAATCTCACACAGTATCTTTATCATATCTGCTGTGACCTTGTCTGAGCATGCTGCTTTCCCTGACATCATTTTCCTTAGTGTTGTTCTTACTTCTTCTAGGGTGGGCTCCTCCTCTTTTCTCATCATTGGTTGTTTCTGGAGCATACAGCTGCTGTGGGGTTTTCTTCATTCAGAACCTGCTGGAAATACTTCTTCCATCTGCCTTTGATGTCCTGTGGACTGATGAGCAGGTTATTGCTAGCATCCTTTATGAAGAGTATCTGACTATCTTTATCTTTCTGTCTTTGCTTTGCAACATGATAACATTTCTTTGTGCCACCTACTGAGTCACTTTCCAGAAGCTGGTAGAGTGCCTCTGATGCCCTATTCTTTGCTATTGCAACTTCTATCTCAGCTTCTTTGTTAGTCAACCAGTATTTCTTCCTAGCCTTGTTGGTCTTTTTTATCTCCCACTTTTTCTTGCACTCCTTCTTTCTTTTGATGACTTCCTGGACTTCAGCATCCCACCACCAACTTTCCTTATGTACTTGTAACTGATAGCGGGAACCACTGGTTTATGCTGTGGGCTGACTGCTTCACTGGGGGTGACTTTGACTGCTTCACTGGGGATGACTTTGCAATCATTAATTCTAGCCCAGTGTCCTTTGGTTACTAGGAGGAAGTGTACCTGAGTTGCATGTTGGCCACTCTTGTATGTGATCTTGTGACTGTCTCTCTTTTCTAAACCATGTGTTGGCTACTATCAAGCCATTTGCCAGACAGAAGTCTAGAATGGCCTTTCCTTCTTTGTACTATTGTCCCACCCACGTGGACTCAGGCAGTCTTTATATCGTTTGTCTCTCCAGAGATGTGCATTCAAGTCACCCATTATCAACGCCAATTCATGTCGTCCTGCTTTATCTAGTAGGTCCTGAATGCACTCTTTTCATCACAATCACAACCCTACTGTGGGGTATAGGCTGACATTATGAATACTCCTATATATTTACACTGAAGTCTGATTGCCATGAGTCTGTCACTAATTCTGATGATATCCCTCACTGCCTTCTGAAGCCTCTCTCTCACCACAATTCCCATACCATTTTCTAGCCCTTCTGAGTAGTAGACGCTGGATCCCAAGCCAAGTGGCCTTGCTGTACTGCCCTTCCATCATGTCTCTTGATTACATAGGATGTCCAGCCTCCTCTGTATCATCATGTCATCCACTTTCAAGCTGCATCCTGTAAGTGAACTTGCTTTAAGTGTAGCAATTCTCATTTCATGCTTGGTAGGTTGATTAGTTTTACAGCCAGGTTTCGCTCAACACAGCTATCCCAGGCTACCCAGGCTGGGCAACTAGACACTGGCCAGCAAGTAGCTTATTGACCCAGGGCTGCTGGGTTTTATGGCAGACAAAGACTGTCCAGTAGGGGCACAAACACCCCTCCCATTGTTTGCATGGGTCCCTGGCATGGGTCGGAGTAGACCAGGTCCTCAACCCACTTATCACCGGTAACTACTCATGCCCATTTTAGCGACATTAGTCAACATGAGGAAATCCCCTAGAGCCCTATTATACACCGTCAAGTGACTCGCCCAGCTATAGTGTGCAGTCTGTGACCCATGTTCGCCTATCTTGAAGATACTGCACGCCACAATAGATCCCCAAAGCAGTTGGTCTGTACAATGTTTTCCCCTATAGGACACCATGTAGAGTCTGTGCTGCTGCCCACAACTCCATTCATTGATGAGTTTGAGATGGAACTATCAACATGTTTTTGGGGGGTTAGAGGAACCCCACAGAGACAGAGGGAGAACATGCAAATTCCAAACAGGCATTGGCTGGAGGTCAGAATTGAACCTTGAACCTTATGCAAGAGAGACAAATACCTTAACCAATATGCCAACTGGTGATTTATATTCACCCAAATCTCACTTCCAAAATATTTATTTCCTTCCTAGTGAAATACATTCAATTTATTTTTTATCTCGCCAAATCCCTTATACTTACTGTATTTAAGACCAGCTTTCTTAACAGCATTTCAATCCTTATTATAATCTCAGTTATTTAACCTTGTTTTTTGTTAATGGAAATAAATAATCTGCATATGACAAACATACTGATAATTTAATGTTTCCTTACATCTCCCATCTTGTGTGCCTCATATCATTCATACATGCCTGCTCTACTGCATTCATTACTAATGCAAATAAGCATATATTCATTGGGCATCCCTGTTTCACTTATTTTTTCCCATCCATTAATTTAGCTTAACTTTTACCCATGAATTTTCATAACATTTCTTTATTACATTAATATTTTTCAGTCCCATAATATGTCTCTAAAATTTGCACATTGTTTCATCACTCACTTTATTGATGATTTTAGCCACGTCACATGCTATCTTACTTATTTTATTTCAGTATCATCTGTCCAATCTCTTTCACTATAATTAACATGTACTATAATTTACATATTTCACCTTTCTTTCATTTATTTATACCATACAACCCTTCTTCTACTATCACATCCAATACTTTATACATACTTTTTGTAGTATTTTCATAAATATTTTATAGTCAATATTCCCTAGTGTTACAGGCCTCCGTTTTTTATATATATTTTCTTTCATCCTTTTTCCAAATAAATTTCATCACTCCACCACTTGTCTTCTTCCATTATACTTTCCGTCATCTATTCATTTAATATTAAAAAGAAACTTTTCCTTCATCTTTATTCATTTCCATATAACACTAATATTTTAAACCATCTATTCCTGAAGCCGATTCATTCCTACCTTAATTTATGTCCTTCTATATTTCTTCTATCGTTATATCTTTTTCTAAAAATGATTTCCTTTTTTTACATGTTTTTTTCAGTTTCCATTTTTGTCCATGCATTTCTTTTTTTATACATGTTCCTCTAAAAAATTCTCTACCACCACCATAATATCTTCTCATTTATTTATATTTGTTTTCCTGGGTAGAGCACTTACGTTTATGGACCTTTTTCAGACTCAGCCGAGGAGGGGTATCTGGTGAAGTGACTTGCTCACATTTAATCCGTTATGCAATGGAAGCTGAGGGAATCAAACATTGCAACAGTGGACTAGAGGAACACCTTGTTAATAGCCCAGTAATCCTCTCAGCCAACTGCCAGACACTGTTTTATGTCTCATTTCCATCTAAGATAGCATCTATCCTGCCTTCTCTCATTTTCACTTCTTTTCTGAAATAAGGGGAAACATCCTCTTTCTTTCCTTTCAGAAGAAAATATTTGCATATGCAACATAATGTTTGCCTTTTCTCTATTATTTTCATATGTCTTTTTTTCTATTTTCTCACTTCCTTGTTCTTTGTATTTCTCCTAATTCTGTAAGATTTCTTTATATGTCATCTGGTTTCTTTTTTTAATTCTTCTTTCCACTTATAACCATATGTTTGTACTTCTGGTGATAGACTTCCTACCACCATGTTCAATTTTATGCTATTTCCATAATATTTATTTGTCTCATCATGTCTTCCTCCTTTTTAAATTCTACATTTAAGCTCTTTATCCTTTTTCCCATCTTTATTATTTTGCTACACCTAGTCTAACCCATACCACTCTATGATCTGAAAACTCTGGCATATGTACACCCACGTTATTTCTTTCATGTCTTTAGAGTAAACTGTACAATAAATTTCAGTTTTAAAGACTTCCTTTTTATATTCCAGTCTCTCTTCTTTGGTATTGTTAAATCTCCACATTTTTTTAATATCCTGTGCTACTCTCAGTCCCACTACATGCAAGAAGTATTTCTAACCCTGTTGCCTTCAAAACTTCCCTAAAACTGCATCTAAACAACTCTTGGCTGTGCCCATGTTGTGCTCCTACGTAATCTCCCCCCACTCTTTCCCTCCCTCACTCCTTCCCTCGTACTACCTCTCTTCCATCTAATTGCCTTAAAGCCCTCTTCCTCATCTAAAACTACCACAAAAAAAACTAAGGCTAACACTATGTCTGCATATTAAGCATTACATTGTTTTTCCCTTCTTATATAAAATTATGCTTTATGTATTTTCTCTGTTTTTATCATTATACATTATATATTTTACCGTTTTCACTGTGTTTACTTTGATTTTCTTATACACTGTTTATAATGTTTGTACATTTGAGTCAGTAACTGGAGCTTTTCTCCCCAGGCCTCCACTGAAAATGGGTTCTTTTTGACCTTGTCAGACCATCCTGGTAAATAAATGCCAAATAAATAAGTATTTTTTCTTTCTTTCTTCAGGTTACACTTAAAATATCTCCCTTCACTGTTGACATATTTACTAACATAACTTTGTTGAATTTATTTAAGGAACAGTTTCTTTCTCTGTCATATTAGTCTATGCATAAATCACTATTATAGGTTCATAGGTGGTTAATGGGCTATTGACCCAAAGGTCTTTATAAGCCTAGCCATGTGTACCCATTATAATACTAGAGAAACCCAATATAAAGGATCTTCCCGAAACTTGAGATCTTTGTGAGCAACGACTGCCCATATCTAGGAGGGTCATAGGTGAAATCTTTGGCAGAAATTTACTGTTCCCCATTCAGTAATCCAGACTACATTTAAGCAGGCTCATAGAGGGGCTTTGTTTGATGTGAATTGCTAGCCTATTCCAGAGGAGTGGCAACCTCTGAGAGACATATCTGTCCATCCAGCAGGTCCTATTTATGTCACAGGCCAGGTTAAGGTCCCTATATCGGGTATGCAGCATTTCCATTAGGTTTGGATCTGAGATTACTCTGCAGGCCAGACACAAAGTTTCTCTAAGTAGTCTATATGCTGAGTACAGTGACAGTGACTTCAGTCTGTCAGTATATGACACGTGCTAGAGACCCTGAATTTTCTTGGTTTGAAATCTCTGAGGTCTGTCAAGTTGTTGTAGGTGCCTGGGAAGGTACATACCAAAGGGAGCATTGTACTCAATTATTGGCCTGATGAGGGTCGAGTTCAGGGGTATTATGACCTTTTTCACTATTGAGACAATGCCTTTGCTAATGAGATGTGTGATGTAGAATGCCTTCCTTACCACAGGAGACACATGGTGGTCAAAGTTTAGGCTACAGTCAACTTGCGTTCCCAAGTCTCTCACTACTGGATGTTAGGGTATTATTATCTATAAGACAGTCTGCAGGGATATCATTTTTACTGAGGGAGATGACAATGCATTTTTAGCACTGAGTTTGTGTCCATGACTTTGGCACCAATCATTGGTTTGTGTAAGTCACTCTTGAAGTATATTGACATTGCTTGGGAATTCAATGATTGCATTTAATTTGTAGTGGTCAGCAAACTTAGTCAGCCATAGCCCCTGTGTTTTGTCCTGAACTTCTGAGAAGTGCATTCCAAACAATAGGGGGCCCAGCACTGACCACTATGGAACCCTACTGGTGATAGGTCTCCAGTTTGATGTAAAGTTCCCAACTTTGACTGAGTATAATTTTTCAGTGAGCCAGTTGTCAACCCACCTGACGACATAAAGGTTGATATTCAACTGGGAGAGTTTATCAGTGATGCCCAAATGTGGGATTGTGTCAAAGGCCTTGGCTAAGTCAAGGTATGCTGTATGCATAGATTTGCCTTCGTCTATGGCTCTGATGACAGTTTTGAAGAAGATCACCTGGTTTAACAGGCATAACCTGCCTCTGACAAAAGCAAACTGTCAGATCAAGGGTTTGGAGACCACCTATATCCTTATTTATAAGGTCCATGATGATTTGTTCCAAGGCCTTGCAGATAAGGCTGGCTAATCTTATGAGTCTGTAGCTCCCATGGTCTGTTGCTGTATGAAGGGGAATGACTGTTGCTGTTTTCCATTCAGCAGGAACAAAAACAGTACTCAGGCTATGGTTGAAGAGAGTACCTAATAGAGTTGCTAACTCATGTTTTAAACCATTTAAAATGCAATCTGGGATGCCATCCAGTCCCATAGAGGCTGTGATTTTTGGCCTTGGAAAGAACATTAATGACTTGCTCTTTGGAGATGCAAGGTAGGAAAGATGTAGAGGGAATGCTTTGTGGAATTTTTGGAGGGGACAGGGGGTGAAATTTTCACGAAATCTGTCAGCTAATAGGTTAGCTATTTTTTGTGGGATCAGTGTGTATGATAACATCCACAGCTAGTTCAGCACACATCTGGGTCCTACCTGTTAGGCTACAGGTATAGCTGAAGAATGCCTTATGGTTATTCTTAGCTATGGTTGCTAATTTTTTTTCAAGTTGCCCTTAGAGGATTTTACAAGTTGTCTTATTTGTTTGTTCAAGCAGAGGAGGGCATTCTTCCAGTGCTGGGACCTCTCTTTTTTATTCTTAGACAGCAAATTCTTCCTCCTGTTGTATAACTTAGATGTACACCGGGGAGGCTTGTTTTTTCTTGAGAATCTTGTTTTGATCCCATCAGGTACAGCTGTGTCAGTACATTTGTGTAAGTGTTTGTACAGGCCATTTGTGTATCCTTAGTATAGTTGTCAATGCCAACTGTAGGAACAGGAGCATGGAAATTATTTATGCCATCCCTTAGGAGGGTATAATTAGCTTTGGTGAAATTTTTTAGCCTGATTTCACCTAAGAAGGGTTCAAGTGTTATGGCTACTTCAAATGTGACTGATTTGTGATCAGATTTAACCAGTGAGGGTCCTATACCTGTGGTGGTGCAATAGGCACCCATGGTGTTGAGGACCAGATCGAAAAATATTTGAGCCCCTTGTGGGGCTGCATACTATTTGTTACAGGGCATTAGTGTTAAGAAAGTTCAAGAACCTTTGTGCGAGCATGTTGATATTCATGTAAGTTTCCCAGTCAATTAAGGGATAGTTAAAACCGCCCACGACAAGAGTTTTTGGTTGTAATTTGATTGACTCAAGTAGGTCCAAATAAGCAGAGGGGGTATCTTGGTTCATTGAAGGGGCCTATAGCTAATGATGACTTGAAGGGAGGTCTTACCCACAGTTACTTGAACTTGGAGTAACCCCATGGAGTTTTCCTGTCTAACCAGTCTAGAGGTGTATTTATCTTTAATGACGGTAGATACTCCTCCTCCTTTGGTTCTCCCACTTTTATTTTGTGGTCTGAAAGTGAGGAAGGCATTGTAGTCTTGCTTTTTATCTCATTTTCATATTACATACCACTACCCTATCTAGTACTACTGTTACCTCTGGAATTCTTACTTCTTCATTTTTTTATAAGAATTACTACTCCACTACATCTAGAATTCTTATTTCTTCATTTTTTATAAGAAATACTACTCCACAACATATCTCATTTCCTACAGACCAGACAATTTGCCTCGCCCCGTACATCCTTCTTCTTTGTTAGAAATGGCATCTAGTAAGCAAAACAATCCATTTTTATTTTACACCATTCCAACACCACTAAACCTCTTATATAATTTCTGATGCCATTCCCATTTAATATTAAAACTCCTACATCATCCATTTCCTTTTTGTAAGCAGTTTCCTTCCAGATCTTATTTTGCTTTTTCTTTGCCTAAGTCTCCCAACAACTGATCTTTCACTATCTTGTTCTTGTTCTTCTCCTGTCTCAGTTTTTCTCTCTTCTTCTTCACGTTCTAAAACAAGTTTGTTCTCTTCCTGTATATTAATAGCCTGACAATGAATTATTTCTTCTCCAACTACCTCTTCATTGTTTAAAACATTTCTCAATATTCCCTTCCCCATACAACCCTCTCAGCGTCTTCTGTAGCAATATTTTCTACTGTCTGTCTTTCATCTGAGCTTTCCTCTTCATCTAGTCTTTCTTTTTCTAATATTGGGACAGTCAAATCAGTAGTATCCAGATTCTTCAAATTTTCTGCAAATAGCCTTTCCGTTTGCATATCTGTCCCCTCATTCTACATCGGTCACACTTTTGTTTGTTATAGTTGTGAACTAAATGATTTTCATCCCCACAGAAATAGCATGTTTTAGGTTAGCCGCAGTACCTAACAGATCATCTATTAGCATGCAGAATTCTTGTATTTGAAGTATGTTGATGTTTCCCATCCTTGACATCCATTGTTACCCATACTTCCCAGCTTTCAGTCCATACATTTCTTTCTTCACATACTTTTTTACTTTCATGTACTTTACTACATAGTGAATGAAAAAAGCAGCTTTAATGTATGCTCATCCAGATCTGAAGTCCTAAATTGCACATTTATTTTCTTTTTTAGTTGTAGTCTCAATCTCTGAAATGAATAGTCTTTCCATGGTGCTACTGTGTTTCTATTTTCAGTCTCAGACATACATTTTTCTAGCAAGTTAAAGCTTTCAAATGCAATTTCACAAAAACATTTTCATCTCCCAAATGAAGTAATGCTTTAACGTCTTTAATGTCAAATATAGTGACAAAATAATTCTACCCATAATGTTATACTTGTTCACACTGCCATCACTTTTACTAGTTTTTCTTATCACTGGTTGTCTTCTCTATGGCTGTTGAGAAATTGCAAATGTTTTTCTCCTCTCAGTTCCTTCTCCCATTTTTTCTTGCTTTGCTGCATCTGTATAACTTCTTTCTTGCCATAAAACCTTTGTTGCAGAGGCAAACCTTGAAAACTGGATATTCCACCAGCCAAGAGTACATCAGCGTTTTTCTTTTCACCACATGTTGCTTGTGTTTCTACCCTCTTGTTCTCTTCCTCCTATAATGCTCTCTTCACCATGTCACTCCATCATGCATCCTCTCCTTCCTTTGCCTCTGCCTGATTCATCAAATCTACTAGCACTTATGTGCCCAGTACTCCATTTTCCAAATCTGCAACAGTTATTCATCTTCTTCTCCTTCCTTCAATAAACTTTTTACTGCTATTCTCTCCAGCACTGCTGTACCGTCTTCCATCTTGTAATTCCCAGAACTACAATTGCAGCCCTCTAGCACCATCTAGTGGCTCCAGAGAATGCTTCAGGTCCTCTACTCCAAAGAGTAGGGGAAGTTCCTCAGGGCTCCGCTGAAAAGAGACAATTGGCCTAATGGGACTTACCTTCTCAACAAAGTGTAAATAAATTAAAAAATGTGTTTTATTCATTTCTAAGATTGATATCAGTTTTAACAGTATGAAGACAAGATTATCAATTTCAACAATTGGCTTAAGTATTGGTGTCATTCAAAGGGGATCCTCCGATGCCTGTCAGCCTGGGATGACATGCTCGACAAGCCACGATGCTTCGCTAGTGACGGCTTGCACTTGTCACCCCTGGGCTTTCAGATATTGGCAAAGGCTCTTGCTACCCTCATAGTGCCTTTTTTAGGCAAGGCTCAAAAGACAAACCCACCTCCATAGGTATCACAAGGGATAAGAAACTAAGAGTAATGCTACTCAATGCCAGAAGTCTAAACCTCAAGATGCACGCACTCGAAACTCTCCTTAGCATGGAGAACATCGATATCTGTGCAGTAACAGAAACCTGGTTCAAGGCACTCAAGAGCACCCCAGCACTACCAGGTTATACCTCATACCATGCTTTTCGGCCCCAAAACTTGGACCGAACCACAAAAGGAGGGGGAGTATCAATATTCGTCAAAGATACCCACACCTTCAGGTTGGTGGCACAGCACGAAACATCAGAGACTATCCATGTGCAACTAACAGTGGGTAAAACTGACTTCCAGTTTATAGCCTGCTACAGACCACCCTCCCAAACCCAGGAACCCCACTCGGCCTTCCTGAGAACACTGGAAAATATGAAGGTCTCTCCAAACACCATTATATTGGGTGACTTCAACTACCCAACCATAGACTGGGAGCATTACTCTAGCTCCAACACCCTAGCCCAAAGGTTCCTAGAATTTATAAACTCAAATGCTATGGAACAACTTGTTACCACTCCCACAAGAGGGAAAACATACTGGACCTGATCATCACCAACATGGGGACTCTATGCTCCAGACCAGAAGTGTATCCCTCACTGGTAAGATCAGACCATAAACTAATCTCACTGGATATTCACATCCCGACCCCACCCCATGCCCAGAAAACCACAGTGAAAAACTTCTCTAAAGCAAATTTCACACTCCTCAAAACCGAGGTGGAATCCTTCAAAGCCCCCGGGCCTGTGGATAATATGGCCCAGACCACAAAATCCTTTATAAACGCATTCTATGAACACCTTCAGGAATGCATGGATCATGCAATCCCAAATAAAACCAAGACCAAATCCTCCAAAGGCAGACGTCCTGTCTGGTGGACCCCATCCATAAACAAACTATACAATAGAAGGAGGAAGCTACTACATGACAGAGCAAAATCCCAAAAAGGGAAGGCATTTCTGATCAGTATTAGCAAAAAACTACGGGCACTCATAAAATCGTCTAAGGCCAGCTTCGAGAGAAAAATTGCACAGGACACTAAGGATAATCACAAGGCTTTCTTTAGTTATGTTAGGAACCTGTGTGGGAATTCCCAGATATGCTCAGAATTAGTCCAAAATGACAAAAAATACACCAAACCCACAGACATTGCCAACATCCTAGCTGACAGGTTCAGCGCAAACTTCTCCCCCCCCCCATCACCAAAAGGGCTAATATCTATCCCAGCAGAGTGCTGCCCCCCTGACATCTCAGATGCTCAGGTAAGAGCTGCCCTCTCCAAAGCAAGAAACACAGCATCAATGGGACCAGACGGTGTCCCAGGCTGCGTCCTACATGAACTCCAAGAAGAGCTAAACCCAAACCTAAAACTACTGTTCAATCTCAGCCTTACTACAGGATATGTACCCAAAGAGTGGCGTACAGCAACAGTGGTCCCTCTCCACAAAGGTGGTGCCTCAACGGATCCTGGAAACTATTGCCCCATAAGTCTCACTAGCTTGGTCTGCAAAGCTATGGAAAGGATCATCATCGATCTTATAAATAAAGATATTGGGGACCTACAGACACTGGATCCTACCCAGTTCGGCTTTGTTAAGGGCAGATCCTGCCTCTTAAACCTGTTTGATTTCTTTGAAACAGTCACCAAGGCCATTGACTAGGGAAAGGTGGTCCACACAGCCTACCTGGACCTCGCAAATGCCTTCGATACAATACCCCACTCGGGCATTATAGATAAGCTCACCAGCTTAAATATAAACCCCTATGTCACTAGATGGGTTGCAAACTGGCTCAAGGACAGAACCCACATGGTTAGAATAGCTGGAGCCATGTCAGACTACAAACCAGTTACAAGTGGCATCCCACAAGGCTCAGTCTTGGGACCTCTCTTGTTCAGTATATATTTCTCGGAGGTACAGGCCAACATGGAAGGACTGTGGCTGACCAAGTTCGCAGATGACTGCAAACTGGGTACCATAATAGACTCTCCAGCCGACACAAGCATCCTCCAAAAGGGCCTCATAGAAACAGACAACTGGTGCCAGAGCCATGGCCTCAAGCTAAATGCCAAAAAGTGTATAGTCATCCCCTTTGGCAAAAACAAAGTGCCCACAAATTACCACATAGGTGGTAATCCATTAAGTACAGAAGAAGTAATTAGGGACCTGGGGACCCAAGTTGATAGCAATCTCTCATTTGACAACCACGTGGCCAAAGTGGTTAGAAAAACATTTTATATAGCCCACCTAATCATGAAGGGATTCACATCTAGATCAGGGAGGTCATCGTGCCTCTTTACTCATCCCTCATCAGGCCCATAACTGAGTACAATGCCCATTTTGGGATGTACCTTACCAGACACCTGCAGCAACTGGAAAGACCCCAAAAGTACCTCACCAAGAGGATCAAAGGGCTCAAACAGATGCCGTATGCTGCCCGGTTAAAGAAACTCCAGCTCTACTCAGTGGCATACCGCTTGCTCAGAGGCAATCTGTGCCTGACGTATAAAGCCATGTCCAACCCGGAATTAATGGACATGCTGCACCTCAGAAAATCCAAATCCCATCAAGCTACGCGCTCGAGGGACTTAAACCTCAGCACTGAAATAAATAGGACATGCTGGAGGGACAGATTCATAACCCAGAGGCTCCCTTCACTATGGAATAAAATCCCAGTCCAGGTTAGGCAGAGTCCCTCATTGACTCTCTTCAAGAGGAATCTTGATGAGTGGATGGGAGATCATAGGTTTACCCTTGGTATCACTTCTGTGTCACTGTTAGACAGAGGCACAGTATACTAACCTCGAAAAAGGGCATAGCAAAATTAATTTAAAATGGGTGGCGAAAGCCATACACACTCTGGCTAGGCTTGTAAATGCCCTAGGGCAGATAGCCTAGTATGAACCTATGAACCTATGAATAATCACTTTGTTTGTCTTCAAGTATTTTATTTTTTATGCTTTCATTTAGGAAGGATTTAATTTGCTTCTCATCATTTTTATTCATGTATAGCTTATTGACTTTTTCATATTTTTACAGTCAAGTTTATTTAACAGGCTCATAATTTCACTTCTCTAATTTATGCTACCTGGATTACTACTGTTGCTGCCAAATACCAGGACATAACATTCAGAGAAGCCTGATAATGTTACATTGTACCCTTATGATTTTCTCATGTACAATAAACTAATTACTGAATGGATGATCATTTTCTCTTTAAAGTTATATTTGAAAAAAATCTTGCTTGTTTCTTATTTTAATAAGAGTTCTTTCTTAGTTTTAGTCATCCATTTTGTATTTAATTTGATCTTTCTAGTAGGTGATTTGCTTCTACTGATCTTCCATTTTATAAAAACATGTTTGTATTTTACACTATTTATTTTTCTGGCTTACAAGTAATATCACCTAAAGGACTTAAATGCCTATTTCCCACAATGAGAGTAGTCAGAGAAAATCCACACCACCAGAAGAAAAAAAAAACATATAAACCAAACATAGAAATAGCCACACATCAAGACTTGACCCCATTCCCTGGAACTGTAAAGCAAAGATCTTAAACATTGTGCCAAGTATACCTTTGCTTAACCCCTTCTTAACCTATTTAACCTTAGCAGTTCCACTGGTTGTGTACTACATGTTTGGAGGACTGCCACTGAGATCCCTCTGCACAAAGTGCGCTCCATCACAGACCTAATTAATTACGGACTTGCAAGTCTTAACATTATCATTTGTTAGGTCATTGAATGTATCATATCAGATTTCATAAACATTAATTCAGTCCCCTAATCCAAATCAATCTGGCTTTGCCAGAGACAGAACCTGTCTGCTCAATCTAGTTGATTTCTTCTATAGAGTCACAGAAGTCGTATGCATGGACCACTCCAGACACACTGCTTATCTGGACTTGCCTAAAGCCTTTGATGCAATTCCCCATGCAGGTATTATTGACAGACTTTCACAACTTAATATTAATGTCTGTGTCATCAATCTTTAGTCCAGTGGCTCACCAGCAGAACTCAGAAAGTTAGGATTGGGCTTACCTCTTTCACACAAAGAATGTCCCAACTGAAGTTCTGCATGGCTCTGTTTTGGAACCCTTTCGCCCTCGTTAGCATCTCCTCTTCTGATGTTAATGGAAGTTGATATGATATGGCTAAAATCTACTGATGACTTCTAATTGTGTCCTGTCTTATGCTCCCCATTGGACACTCATATCCTTCAGTGCAAGCTAGATCAGATAATAGTTTGTGTGCAAAATATGGGCTAATGCTTAATGCTGATAAATGTACTGTTGTTGTATTTGGTAGGAATGAGGTTCCTAGCTCATATCATATTAAAGGCAACATCACTTAAACCTGACATCTGGGTACCTTTATCAACAATGAACAGTCCTTTCACCATAGTGTGCCAGTCGTAGTCAAGAAATCTTTCTATATGACATAGCTAATTTCTAAGGGCATATCATCTAGGAATAAGGAAGTCATAATTCCTCTCTATACTTTCCTTATCAGACCAGCATAGAATACAGCACCTCCCTAGGCAAATACCTTTCTAACCATCTTGCCCAGCTAGAAAAACTCCAAAGATTTCTAACCAAGAAAATTAGTAGACCAAACACCTTAAACTATGCTAATAAACTAACAGTCTTCCTTACATACTCTGTCCAATACAGGTGCATTTGCAGTGATCTCAACCTAGCCTTCCACACCATGAAAGATCCTACTATGCTTACCTCCTGCACCTATAAAAGACTAGCAGCATCATAAAAGCCTGCACCAAAGGCCTTAACCTTCATTGATGCATAAATACAGCCTGCTAGTATGATAGATTTTTAATGTGATGTGTCCCATTTATATAATAAACACCTGTTACATATCAAGCAAAAGAACACATTGGCTAGCTTTATGACTAATCTGGATTATTTGATGAGTAATCCTAAATTTTGCCCTGTAGTGAGACAACCCCTGAATGGGAAATGTAAATTATGCCTAGTATATTGGGCTTAGCTAAATAGACTTCTCAGCAGTCTTCCAGATCTTATGCCTAATATATATACCTCTAAACATATGAACTTTATTAATAGACTTGAGTTTTGTGCATGTGTTTGCATTGTGTCTGCTGAATTCCTGCTATCCCTTGTTCCCAAAGTATGCTTTCTGCCCTTTTTGACCACCTAAATAGAACAGCAAATACATTACTGTTTTCTGCATGCCAGGGCATTAGATGATGCATAAAACTCACATCTTAAAGCTTAACTGCAAGATAAAAAATGATGACCTAATGTTTCTAGCTGTGGTGACAGAAAACCTCACGGCAGAGGGGCAAGTGAGGACTCCAGGCCACAGCATAACTTTTGAACCAGAATTCACATCTGCAAAGTCATCAAGTATAAAATCTACCTGGCAGCTGTTAAACTCACAGTGGCAGAGATAAAAAATGTTGTAGTGCATGGAGTGCCATGATTACACTTCAAAATCAAGAAAAAAACAAACCAGTTAAGCACGTCAGTAGCACAATTCATAATCTTAATAATTGTTAAGCAGCTCGCCTAAATACTCTTAAAATTGGATCTCACACTAAGAACTGACAGTGCCGGACAGCAAACAACAGTGGCAGAAGTTAAAACAGCTTCTTTTCTGCCTGTTGTCTATTGTACAATCTGCCCCTGACTTTATTTCAAAATGTTTCACTGTCTAGCTTTTCACTCCCTAAGTGCTTTGTCAGCTTTAAAAGCCAGCAAACCCCCTTGTACTTATTTTTTTTTCTGTAAGAAGTAGTACATGGAACAAATAAATCTCCATGCACTACAAAGAATTATTCTTGGACCTCCCATCGTAACCCTAAGTTATGTGTTTTTGAAATGGATGCCAAGATTCACTTCACAAGCTTCAATCTTGAAGTGAATTTCTTGTCATCCATGTTTTGAGCACATAATAACATGGTTACAATTGGAGACCTGATGATAATCCTTTATATTGTAGCTCTTCATAAATCCACTGAACAGCAGTATTTGGGCAAAAGGCAACCCTCTCAGGCACTGTATAGAAGATTATAGCTCTGGCAGTAAGTGTGGCCAAGATTGAGGGAGGGTGGTAGAAAACGAAATCTAGGTGTAACATTTGCTAAAGTAGAGTATCATCTCATCACATAGACAAGGAAGTCTGAAGAACAGGAACTGTAGAAGTAACGTGCAGTTGTCCAACATTTAGCAAGACGTAGAAGGCTGAGACATGTCCTTCATCCATGAACAACTGGGCAACAGTAGAAACATCAGTTAGTTTTCTAAGGTGTAAGAAAGCAACAAGATGCATTCACAGTTTTGAATGAGGAGGCATTAGTTAATAATTTAGCAAACCTTTATTATAAAGTAATATTTTCACTTAATCACCTTTAGGAAGCAGAGGACACTGTTGCTGTACTGCTTGGGGACTTCTGCTACACCTAGTGCAAAATACACATTTTTGGAATGTGAAAACAGATAGGTACACACCATCAAATTGAGTTCAGTAATTTTATCTCTTGAAACCTCTTGTATAAGTGACTGTTGGCACAAATGCTCAGGTGTCTAATTTATACAGTGGAATAGTTACACACCACTTGGCTTACAGTCTGAGAATAGAAGAATCTGAGAAGGTGAGGAGGAGAGCTCTCACCTTGCCCCTCAATGCCCAGGTGATTAATCAGGGTAATGCTTCGGCTATCCCCCTTTTTGTGGATTACAGCTAATTTACTAGCACCCATTGCCTTTGAATTGGGTAGGGACATAATGGGTATGGATTTCTGCTCTACGTCTTGGGGATGAAGTTATAGGCTCATTATCTGCATAAGAAAAGAACAGATATGAACTCAACTTGTTCTGTCATTTGTGTCATTAGATTCAAAGCCACTTGTAGAGTTGTACTGTTGTCTGTACTGATGCAAGAAGTGGTTGGGTTTGTACTGTCTCACAGTGTACTATATATGGTAGGTTACGTGAAGTGATGATAAATGTCCATTGAGCCTGTTTCTGGAAACAAAAATGGGGCCTTTCTTTTCATGTCTAGGGGTACAAAATTTTTATATAAAGTACTTCAACTTTGCTGACCATTTCAGTAACCACCCACTGTAGTAGGAGAGAACATGCCTCAAACACTCTTTTTCTTCATGAAGGTGGTCACTATAAACCACCTTATACATTCTGCTTGTGTTTTTGAGATATAGTGATTACAGGCAGGTTAACAGTTGTGTTTTTGGATATCTGAGAGGGAGGTTGTGTACTTCAACTTTACAAATGAAATGCTTTCATATAGTAAATTTTGCCTATCAGGTAGTTTGATAACTGGAATCAAGTGGATACTTCATAGTGTTGAATAAAATAGGACATCTTTAAAATGACAATGTGATCAGGTTGAGTAGCCAGTTTGGAAGGAAGAAGGGAGGATAAGATCTAGGCCAAACCCACTGTGACTCTGAATGGTCTGATGTAAATGTCACATGGGACATGATTTGGGAAGAGAAATTCATTTACCCTGATGTAGTCAAAGACAAGATCTTGTTTTATCAAGAAGGCATGTGAAAGACAACATGTACCAAGGTGGCTTGGGTAGGCTCTGCTGTTTGGTGCATGAGGTTTTTTCCTTTAAATCCTATTCCCCTTTTCATAAAGCTGGATTTGCAGACAGCATAGCAATGCATCTGAATACCCTGGGAAATTGGGACTCTGTATATATAATTTAGAATATTAGGGTATACTACTTGTATTTAGAGGATTTTTCCTAGTTTGGTAGGTTGGTGTCAGGTAGGACATTGGAATCTGGAAGGTAAGTAGATCTTTCCCTAAGCGTGGTACAAGACACAGAGATGTGATATAGTCTTCAGAAAAGACATTTCAACAAATTAAATGAAGTACAAAAAGTTAGTGAGCACAGTCTCAGGCACTTAAGGGTACTTGGACAGATGAAAAGAAGGTGTTGTGATACTCAGGTCAAAGGAAAAAATATACCTGCATACAGGACACAACTTTAGGGAAGCAGAGTTTATGGTGAGTGTAACTCTAATATGGAGGATTCCTTATTTATCATGGGGTTCTGATGTTTGTATCCTCACATTCCTCTTAGAAA
This sequence comes from Protopterus annectens, assembly GCF_019279795.1. Classification (NCBI taxonomy): domain Eukaryota; kingdom Metazoa; phylum Chordata; order Ceratodontiformes; family Protopteridae; genus Protopterus; species Protopterus annectens. Next base: position 1,413,061,498 of record NC_056732.1, on the reverse strand, counting down.
GATTTGATACCATGATAAATATGTGTAAACAATTAATAGAGATGAGGACTTTATCTCTGACACACACACACACACACACACACACACACACACACACACACACACACACACAAGGAAACAGTATGGGTGGTGATTTTATCTCGAAAACACATATGCACACACACACACACACACACACACACACACACACACACACACACACACACACACACACACAAAAGCACACACAAGGAAACAGTATGGATGGTGATTTTATCTTGAAAAAACATGTATACACACACACGCGCGCGCGTGCGCTGTCAACTTGTATAACCCAAGGTCATGGAGACTCACACCCTTGGCTCAGGTAATAAATGAAGCCACTTCCAAACTAGACGTGATTAAGCAGGATTCTCCAGTAGATGTTCATCGTGTTTCACTGTTGCAGTCATTACACTTGGGTTATCCTGCTGGCAGGCTACCCGCAGTCGGCCTGAATTCCAAAGTCCTGGTCCGGCATCGGTTGCTGTCGCCTCTTCCCTGACGTCAGTGCGCCAGGGGTATAAAAGATGCAGCCGACACCATTTTCTTCAGTCTTTCTTGCTGCGCTGTGCCCAAAGCAAAAGCAGTTCGCAAGTGCCAGTTGGCTGACTCCTGAGATTTTCGTGTTCGAATTTCAGATCCGAAGTCTTCATTTAAAGCTAAGTACCCCGTTGGGGAAACTTTTTTCTTGCTCCAGACCGATGTCAGAAAAAGTTAATAATTGTATTTCTTGTGGGAAGCAAATACCTCATAAGGACTTCCATTCTTATTGTATTCCTTGCCTATGCCCTGATCATGTCGTCGCTAATTGTAGGTTTTGTGCTAGATTTAACAAACACACTATTAAGCGTCAGCACGATTTTGCATTTCACTACTTTGGCCAAAGATTTAATTACATGATGTCGTCGGATAGCCATCCGACTACCACAATTCACAAGAAACGCAAGGAAAAGGAAAAGGACAGGCATCCAAGATCCAAAACTGATGATGAGGCTTCTTCTAAGCCAGTCACCGGTTCGCTGGTTCTCAGTGAGGCGCTTTTGCAGCCCCTGATGCCCGCTACCTCAGAGCCGCAGGCCGCTTCCGACTCCCATGTGGAGCCGACTAGGCCACAGGAAACTCAAGGTATTGGACACTCAGAAAATATCCCTTCAGGTAGATCCGGAGCCGCTGAGCAGGCATCGGCTTCTGAGGGTGTTTTCAGGCCTACACAGTTATATGTAAAACCGACTTCAGCTTCAAAGGCAAAGACTAAAGCTCCACTAAAGACAAAGAAACAAGTACAGCAATCCCATGGACAGGCCTCCATGCCTAAAAAACAGATGCTCAAAATGGCCGAAGACCTAATTACTTTGATCAGGGGTTCCCATCCCCCTCCTGATAAAAGGCCTAGGCAAGGGACAGAATATGAATCTTCTGATCAGGTTTCCATTTCCTCTGATTCCTCTTCTGAACAGGAATATTCTCTTCCTCCTTATGAGGATTCTGATGCTGAAGAATATATCCCTTCAGCCTCTCCTCCTGAGGATTATTCTTTTGGGGAAACCCTGCATACCATGAGGGAGCACTTCCACTGGGAGAGCCAAGACTACTCAGAATCTAAGCAAAGGCTTAGAGACTTCCTTTTACTTCCTCAGCACAGGCCTCTTCCTATTCCTCCTGTTTTAGACATTGTAGATGATGTATTTTCAGAGTCCGGCCTGTCTCCAGACTCTTTACCTCCAGCACCTGTTAAGCCAGACAGATACTGCAGTGTTCCAAATTCCCATAAATCTCTTTATAAAAACCCTGCTGCTGACCCAGAAACTATTTCTCAGGGTCCCAAAGGGGTCAAGGCTTCCACTGCAAAAAACCCTATCCCCTCAGACAGGGATTCAAGGGCTCTGGACAGATGGGGGAAAAAGATTTATACTTCTGCTACCTTGGCTGTAAGAGCTTTAAATTGTCAATTTCATATGCTTAAATATCAGCAATACTTAATGTCACTGCTTAAACAGAAAATGATGACAAATTCTAAATGTGCAGAAAACAAAGAAATGCAGGATTTATTGCATGCAGCTGAACAAGTGGGAAAGCATACTTTGCAATGTGGTTTTGAATCTCTGGAGGCCTCCTGCAGGGCCGCTGTTACGGATACTGTCATTAGGAGGCATGCTTGGTTAAAGGAACAGAATCTGCCTGATCATGTTAAAGCAAAATTATTAGATGCTCCACTACAGCATGATACTGTGTTTGGTGTTAAAGCAGAAGAGGTGTTGAAGAAAATGGAGGACAAAGCAAAGTCTATGCAGACAGTTAAGGATTTCTTACAGGTACAGCCACCCAGATTTAGCAGGAACTGGCCTTCAAAGTATTGGTCCTTTCCAGTGTCAGACAGGCCACAAAGAGGCAGATACAGATGCCCCAGAGGCAAATCCCAGCCCCAAGGCTCATACAGGTCTAAACAATGGGGTGCTTCTACCTCCAAGAGCAGAGAAGACAACTCTCAGCCATACAGGAAACAGTCCCGATGACTTTCCTCTGCCAGCACCAAGCACTTATCTTTTGGCAGCCCCCTAAGGGGGAACACTAGCACTTTTTTCACAAAATTGGCACATGATCACCCAGGACAAATGGGTCTTGAATATAGTGTCACAGGGCTACAGGTTCCATTTTCACACCCTGCCAAGGTCAAAAGGTATGCCAGACCTGTCACACAATCAATGGGCAGAGGCACAAAAACAAGTTTAATCTCTCATGGACATGAGGGCCATTCAGCGAGTGCTGCAGCAAGAGCAGGGACAAGGACTTTACTCAAGACTTTTCTTGATACCCAGAAAGGACAAAGCCTGGAGGCCAATACTCGACCTGTCTATTCTACACACATTTCTGGACATTCCAAAATTCAAAATGTTGACTCTGCAACAACTTCTGCCCATGCTGGGCAAGAAGTCTTGGCTTGTAACATTGGACCTAAAAGAGACATACCTGCATGTCCCAATCAGACAATCTTGCAGAAGATACCTCAGATTCATAGCTGGCTCAATGCACTACCAATTCTCTGGACTGCCCTTTGGCTTATCTACTGTGCCCAGGGTCTTCACAAAATGCCTGGCACCAGTAATTGCATTTTGCAGACAAAGAGGAATTCAAATATATCCTTACTTGGACGACTGCCTTATTCAAGCAGAGAACAAGGACATTCTACTAAAGCATCTGGCGTTTGTAAAAAGATTACTAATTTGCCTAGGGTACACAGTAAACGAAAAGAAATCAAAACTAGTACCCTCACAAGAGATAATATTTCTGGGTGCAAGCTTAAAATACAACTGCCCAGATGGCTTATCTCATGCCAGACAAACAAAGGCAACTGACTTCTTACTTCAAAATGTTGGCAACAAACACCCAGTTATCTGCAAGAAAAATTCTGCAGGCTTTGGGCTTCATGGCATCCTGCATTCTGCTAATTCCATATGCAAGACTGCATATGAGGAAACTACAATGGTATCTAAAAAGTGTTTGGACTCAACATTGCCACAGCCTGGAAACATTAATTACTCTCATTCCCTGCCTGCAACAGGAGTTTTGATGGTGGCCACAGGCCTGTCACCACAACAAGGGACAGCCATTCACTTTACCCACAGCCAGGCAGACATTAACAACAGATGCATCAGACTATGCCTGAGGGGCACACATGGCAGGAAAATGTATTCAGGGCACATGGTCCGCAAGCCAAATGCATCTTCATATCAATCAAAAAGAGATGCTAGCTGTTCAAAATGCCCTGACAGACTTCAAGGACCTGCTTCATCCAGGACAACTGCTGATAAAGACGGACAATACTACAGTCATGTGGTACATAAACAAGCAGGGAGGCACACATTCCTATCCCCTCTGCAGACTAGCCATGACTTTGTGAGACACAGCATTGACTTACCAAGTACACCTGCAAGCACATTTCCTGCCAGGAAAGATAAATACTCTGGCAGATGAACTAAGCAGAAACCTCATGGATCCCCACGAGTGGTAACTGGATCCACAAGTCTTCAGCATGACAACAAAGAAATGGGGATGCACAGACATAGATCTATTTGCCTCCCCTCACAACTGCCAACTACAGAGATTCTGCACAAAGACTTATCACAAGCAAGCATGGAAAGTGGATGCTCTATCATTCAGCTGGAAAACCCTAACAGTATATGCCTTTCCTCCTCTGCCTCTCCTCCCCAAGGTACTCCTAAAGGTCAGACAAGAGAAGCCAAAAATTATTCTGATTGCCCCAGACTGGCCACGCCAGCACTGGTACCCAATCTTAAAGAGCTTGTCTCAAGGCCCAGCCTGGACATTACCTCTAATTCCTCACTTACTGACCCAACGAAACAATCAGATCCTGCACAGCCAACTCAGGACCCTAAATCTGGCAGCATGGCGGATAATGTAGCCATTCAGAACACACCTCTCTCTAAAGCAGTGATGGATGTTATTTTGGAGGCCAGGAGGCCCAGTACCAGAAAATCTTATACAGAAAAATGGAAGAGATTTTGTGCTTGGAACCAGGCACAAGGAATTGACATGTTTGTACCAAATATTCCTCAGATTTTACAATACCTAACTGAGATGCTGGACAAAGGCCTATCCTTTTCATCAATTAAAATCCATGCCTCTGCTATTTCAGCTCATTACAATATGGAACCACCTATTTTTTTCTCATCCATTGCTAAGGCAGTACCTCAGAGGGGCCAAAAACATAAGACCTCCAAGGAGAGCACCAATACCTGCATGGGACCTCAATTATGTCTTGGAAAAACTCACACTGCCTCCTTTTGAGCCAGCCAATACAGTTGAGATAAAGTTCTTATCGTGGAAAACAGCTCTGCTCCTAGCAATAACCTCTGCAAGACAAGTCTCAGAGTTACAGGCACTCATGGCTGTGGAACCTTTTATCATTTTCCATCCAGACAGGTTTCTCTGAGGACAAACCCGACATTTATGCCTAAGGTAGTGTCCAGCATGGCCCTTAACCAAACCATTAATTTGCCGACCTTTTATCCAAACCCACAGAATAAGGGTGAAAGACTCCTGCATTCTTTGGACATACACAGACAGCTACGCTTCTACTTGGACAAAACTAAAGCTTTCAGAAAGACTGAGCAACTCTTAGTGGCATATGCTGCAGGATCACAAGGAAAGGCTATCTCAAAGCAGACTATTTCAAAATGGATAGGCCACTGCATTCGTTTCTGCTATTCACAACATGGCAAATCAGTGCCTAAGGGCATTAGGCCACATTCAACCAGAGCAGCAGCCATGTCAGCAGCCTTCCTCAGAGGAGTACCAACCAAAGACATTTTAGAGGCTGCAACTTGGAGTTCAGTGCACACTTTTACAAAGCACTACCACTTACCTCTCTACTCTAAATCCAGAGCAGGCTTTGCCACTGCAGTTGTGCAGGGCCTTATAGCCTCTCCTAATCCTATTTAGACCCAGCCACCCAACCTCAGCTTTGGGATTCAACGCCGGTGTAATGACTGCAACAGTGAAAGACGATAAACATAGTACAGTTGTGTACCTACCATAAATGTAGATGTTCGAGTGTATTCACTGTTGCAGTCCAGGTTACCCACCCACCATCCCCCTTTTCTTTGCTGGGACTTATCTGTTCTTCTCTATTCTATGCAATCTATGTGGTGTATTTGCTTGTAGATGAAGGTAATGTTTATTTTGGTGCATGCATGCTTATTGGCATTATTTTAGCCTACCCTTTTGGGGGCACCTGACATCTGGGGCAAGAAAAACTGAAGAAAATGGCATCGGCTGCATCTTTTATACCCCTGGTGCACTGATGTCAGGGAAGAGGCGACAGCAACTGACGCCGGACCAGGACTTTGGAATTCAGGCCGACTGCGGGTAGCCTGCCAGCAGGATAACCCAAGTGTAATGATTGAGACAGTGAATACACTTGAACATCTACATTTATGGTAGGTACACAACTGTACTTTGTCAATAGTGCATATTCATTACACTAGATTGTATGATCCCTGGTCGAGGTTTCATATGGTACACATTGCTAAGAATTTGATGGGAACAGAAACATTTGTTTATGGGCAATGAATTTACTGGTTACATTTTATATTATGCAAGATTTGCAGATGATATTTTTATGTTATGAGGTTCAGCGGAAGATGAACTTCAGTGATTTATTGTATACCTTAATTCTAGCATTACGTTTTTGAAGTTTAAGTCTAATTTCTCTTATGATAGTATTAATTTTTTAGATATAACTATCTATATATTAAGATAAGCTTTCTATTGTACACCTGCTGTAATTTATTCTTCCTATTCTTATAATATTGTACTGTTAATAATGGAGCTTTTCCCCCTGGGCCTCCACTGAAAATGACCAGCCTGCCTAGTCGGACTTTCCCGGTAAACAAATGTAAAATAAAATAAAATAAAAATATAGCTGTAAAAGGATTTCTAATTACAAAAATATATAAGAAAGGTATTTAAAAAATAATTACTTGCAACATAATAGTATGCATCCGGGGTTCATATATAAAAGTATATTGAAAGGTCAATTCTGTAGATTATTGAGTTTAACATCTGATGACACTACATTTGATATAGATGCGGACGAAATATCTGCAGATTTTATGAAATCCAGATATAATCAGATTGAGACAAATAAAGTATTGGGAGAGGTCAGAAAGCAATGTAAAGGTAATATGTGTCCATATTTTAGTTCTGAGGACGTAACACAGAATTTGGTTACCGTAATGGATAGTACAAATCTTCCGTATATTATGTCTTTTACGAATAATTGTTGGTCTGTTATAAACATCGTTAGAGAAAACTGGTCAATTTTACTGACCTGCCTTGATATTGTAAGAATTGAAGGTTTCGTCCCTAGGATAGTATTTAAGAATAAATTGAATCTGAAAAGACAATTATGCTATAGAAGATCGAATGTAGCAGCTAGCGCTACTGGAAGAGATGTTAGTTTAAATGTATGAAAGGACACAGTTCCTTGTATGAGGTGTAATTATTGTCAATACATCAATGTAACCTCCTTTTTCATACATTGAATAACTAATTTTAGATTTGAGTTTTTCATCATGCTGACTGTGAAAGTATGAACTTAATATGTTGTTGTGTCTTTCGGCTTTTCCCGGTTAGGGGTCGCCACAGCGGAACTCCGGTCCGCAAATGATTGGCAGTAGATTTTTATGTACCGAGTTGTCGGCCCTGATGCACAACCTTCAACGAAGGTGCACCCTTTCACGCATGTCTCCACACAGAAGACGCTCTAGCTGAGAATCGAACAGGTCAACGTCTTACTGTGAGGCGACAATGCTACCGCAGCACCATATTGCTAAATGCAGCGGATGTATATCATTCTATGTAGGGAAAACAAATGAAAGGTTACATGACAGGATAACTCAGCATATTTATGATATTAAAAATGAATTCTATTTTAGCTAAACATGTCTCATTGATGGGTATAATGCATACTTTTAAGTTTTCAGTTTTGCAAGTGATCATAAATGATGCTAGGAAGGGTGATATAGGAAATGAACTGAAGTTTGCGAGTATAAATGCATTACTAGGTAAAATGCATTGAACTTGGTTTAAATAAGCATTGCCCTTTAAAACCTGTTTTAAAATTAAGCAGAGTTACATCACTAATCATGTAATTTATTAATTTATTTATTTATTTTTATGAGTGTGAAGTAGAATTTTGAATTACTTGTAAAAAACTAGATTTGTACGTGAAAGCTTGTGTTTACTAAACTGTTTATCCTGTCGTGAATTATATGGTTTATTTTTATTATATCTATTTAAATATTAGTAAGCCACAGTGGTGCAGCGGTAGCGTTTTTGCCTCACAGCAAGAGGTTCTCCCGTTCGATTCTTGGCTGGAGCGCCTTCTGTGTGGAGTCTGCATGTCCTCCCCGTGGTCGAGTGGCGGTCGAAAGACATGCGTAGAATGGGTGTGCCTTCGTTGAAGGTTGGTCGTCGAGCTGGCACCCGTAAAAAAATCTACTGCCAATCATTAGCGGACCAGAGTTCCGCTGTGGCGACCATAACTGGGAAAAGCCGAAAGAAAACACACATATCTATTTAAATATTATCTTGATATCATCTGTTTCATTAGGTCTGCAGTTTTAGCACCTTCATATAAGTATTAAAACACACATATGCATATGTTATATCTTATTCACTGTGTAATTGTTTACTATACAAGTACTAGACTGAAATAAATATATTACCATTGGCAGTGCACTTTAAAAGTCTGTTACACATAATTGCGCTCCAGTCATACATTGTAAGCTGTTATAAATTTAAATGTCATCTTTCATCAGTGTATAATTAAAGAACCTTCTAGATTAGCTTCTCCATAATAACATTTGCAGACTTAGCCTCTGTATCCCTGGCACTGGGATAATTCCTATGTAGCTTTTTGCTGGGCTAATTTCCTGTTGTCAATATCACCATTTTTTATTCAACTGCCATGTGGCCTGGATTGCAGTGTAAAATGATCTTTGGACCTACCTACCTATATAGTCAGCAAATAAATGAATTCAGGATAGCAGGAGTGATATTAGATATTTAATTGTCCCTGAATCTTGGAGAAATACTTTTTTGACTAGTGAGAACTTGTATATCTCTGTAGGACATGTATGAGGTGTAGTAGCCACGACCCATCAGGGAGAAGACTAGAAAGAAGAAGAGTTTCTATCTGAGGAAGACATGGGGAGACATTCTTCATCTCAGTGGTAGCCGGAGAGTCAACAGAGACCCCCTTTCATTGATAAAATAAAAATGAGCAAGGCCCATGGCCTGGTGTTCTGTCCACGTAGCTACATATGTAATATCCTTCAGAAGTCCAAGCACTACATTTAATGCAATTGTAATTTCCACATGGCCACTTCTAGGAGAACCCTTCTATAGTCCAGAAATGTGGGCCTGATAACTATTATCCCAAAGCCTTGTAAGCACCCAAAATCCCAGCAGGTTACAAACTTATTTAATACACCCAGACTAATCAGATTCATACCCTGCAAACAGCTGAGGTCTTGAGTGTGGCAGGTGATAGGTCTGTGTGAATGTATTAGGCTGCCTAAAATACCTATTTACATCTGAAGCTTTGATGCTGAGAATACCTTCAAAATGTTATCCTGGTCATATCTCCTAGATATCCTGCTGACTATGCAGTTTACAATGAAGCAGACAGAAGCCATAAAGTCATTATATCATGGAGTGTTTCGAATGCTTAAGTCGTCCCTTGGTCTACAGGCAGATTTGTCTTCAGTATGTTAACAGACATAGAAGTAATTTTCACTGCTCCTGATTTTTCTTTTTTCTGGAGGTGGAGCCATTGACTTATCATGAGAAGAGCTTTCTTTGGCAGGTAGATAGCAGGCTTTATACTTTACTCAATCTTTTTACCAACAATATCCTTATTGTCCTATCCAAGCCAGTCAGGCAAGGCATCTCAAATGTTAATAAGATAGAGCAATGATTTGACAGTTTGTCAAATGTCATGATAAGTATATCAATGCCGCAGGTTCTGTGAGCAAGATTAACCCCAAGACATAGCTGGCAGATACATTTATCCTGGTCAGGTAGTAACACGTGCTCCTTGAAGACTGAAGTTCAACCTATGTTCAAACAAATAAGTGAAAGTCTTCAAAAGGTATAAAAAATATAGCTTGAGCAGTGCACCTTGAAATAGTGAAAGAGTTGGCAACCCATGGGCCAGTGAGTTCCACTAAGCAAAATGATCCTAATCCTGAAAATGCTACACTCCCTTGTTGCCAACAATGGCCCATCAAAGGGTATTTTGATAAGTGGAAAAGGGAACTGATACTGCTGAGTTACAATCAAACCAAGGACCAGAGTGGAGGTAATGCCTCAGTGTAATCACAGTAAGGGAGTCAAACTCCTAGATCCTGGTCTATATCTACTGCTTTCCAAACTGTGGATTTTCTCCAATTATATGACTCAAGAATATCAGAATATATTAAAATCAAATTATATCATGGTCATTGTTCCCTCCAGGGAAGATAAATTAGGAGGTAGCGAGAGAAACTAGTAATTTAGAAATACAGATGAGACAGCCAATGATTAGGGAAATGGCAAAAGGGATTGTGACTTACCTTAAAAAATTATGCAAACAATATGCTAGGCTGGAACTACAGATTCCAGAAAGTACCTTAGTAAGCCAAATATAACTTAGGTTTGTGGCTCAGATAATTTGCAGATTCCAAAACAGAATTTGTTCTGATAGATTCAGATTGGCTTACTTACAACAGTATACTCTAACAACCAACGTCAGCTGGAAAATACACTTAACTGACATATCATCAGTATGCAGGGGTACATTGCTATGGACTCTAGCCATGAGTACCAACTTTGCTGTGCTTAATTTGTTTTCATAATATACAATCCATTGCTTTTTCTCATGCACAAACACATGACAAACATGTACCTGGGTGCTGATACAGCACTATGGGTCTGGTAAGAGATTAGCCACACATCTTTGTCACATGCCCAAACCTGAATCTGCTGTAGGAAGAGGTAGAGCAGACCTGTAGGCAGGTCTGCAGAGATAATTTTGGACTTACTTCTTTTCTCAAGCTTTTTGGGCAATATTGCCTGATACTGTCCCCATATCACAAGCCAATTTTCTATAGGGAAAAATAACTGTGGCTGCAAATGTATTACCTGAGTATGGAAACATGTTGGCTCCAGAGATAGAAGAGTGGCATATACTTTTACTTTTTTCTAAAGTACTGCACATTTGGCCGCAATTAGGGATCTACAATAAATCATGCAGATGAAGCAGATGTTTGGCATCTTAAAGTTTGAAATGGAATATTGCAATAGTATAGTCATAACATGTTTAATGGTTTTGAGTGACTGTTAATATGGTAAGATTCTAATAATATACCCGATATATAACACACTCTCCAAAGCCAAGAACAGAGTATCCATGGGACCTGACAATATCCCAGGCTGCATTCTACATGAACTACAGAATGAGCACCCTACCTAAGTACCATGTTCAATCATAGCCTCACCTCAGGCTTTGTGCCCAATGAATGGTGCACCGCGATGGTTATCCCACTCCACAAAGGGGAAGCCATGACGGACCCAGGGAACTACTGCCCCATTAGCCTGACGAGCCTGGTCTGCAAGGCCATGGAACATATCATCATGGAACTCATAAACAAAGACATTGGTAATCTCCAAACTCTGAACCCTACCCAGTTCAGATTTGTAAAAAGCAGATCATGTCTCTTAAACCTGATTGACTTCTTTGAAGCAGTCACCAAAGCTATAGATGAGGGTAAGGTGGTTTACACAGCTTATCTAGATCTCGCCAAGGCTTTTGACACCACCCCCCACTCTGGAATTATAGATAAGCTCACTAAACTAGGTATAAATCCCTATATCACAAGATGGGTTGCCAATTGGCTCACGGACAGAACCCACACTGTGAAAGTAGCAGACTCCAAATCCGATGTCAGACCAGTGACAAGTGGAGTACCACAGGGTTCAGTCCTGGGTCCTCTCCTATTTGGTATCTACTTCTCTGAAGTACAGGCTAAAACTGAAGGTCTTTGGCTAACAAAGTTTGCAGATGACTGCAAACTAGGAGCCATAATCGAAACTCCTAACGATGTGGACATACTACAAAAGGGCCTCACTGAGACAGATGCCTGGTGTCAAAGCCATGGCCTGAAGCTCAATGCCAAAAAGTGTATTGTCATCCCCTTGGTAAAAACTCTGTACCCATGAACTACCATATAGCTGGTAGTCTACTTAATGCCGAAAATGTGATAAGAGACCTTGGGACACAGGTGGAAAGTAGTCTCTCCTTTGATAATCACATCACCACAGTGGTCAGGAAATCCTTCTACGTGGCTCACCTCATCACAAAAGGTTTCTCATCCAGAAAAAAAGAGGTCATTGTTCCCCTCTACTCATCACTCATTAGACCCATTATAGAGTACAACGCCCCTTTTGGTATGTACCTCACAAGACATCTACAACAACTGGAAAGGCCTCAGAAATACCTCACAAAGAGGATTACTGGCCTCAAAATGTGATGAGACCTTGGGACACAGGTGGACAGTAGACTCTCCTTTGATAATCACATCGCCACAGTGGTCATGAAATCCTTCTATGTGGCTCACCTCATCACAAAAGGTTTCTCATCCAGAAAAAAAGAGTTCATTGTTCCCCTCTACTCATCACTCATTAGACCCATTATAGAGTACAACGCCCCTTTTGGTATGTACCTCACAAGACAGCTACAACAACTGGAAAGGCCACAGAAATACCTCACAAAGAGGATTACTGGCCTCAAACAGATGCCCTATGCAGACCGTCTCAAAAGACTCCAGCTTTACTCCGTCGCATATCGCCTACTCAGAGGTGATCTCTGCCTAACATACAAAGCTATGTCAAACCCAGAGCTGTTGGACATGCTTCACTTAAAGAAATCCAAATCCCTCTGAGCTACACGCTCTAGGGACCTAAACCTTGTCACCACAATAAACAGAACATGCTGTAGGGATAGATTCCTGTCCCAGAGACGTCCCATACTCTGGAACAGACTACCTATCTATGTCAAACAGAGCTCCTCATTAGCACTCTTCAAGAAAAATCTTGATGATTGGATAGGAAATAGGAAATTCACCCCAGGGATCACTTCTGTGGCTCTGCTCGACAGGGGCACAGGAAAATAATATTCTTGGGTGGCGAAAGCCAGGGTACATTTTTGGCTAGGCTTATATATGCCCTAGGCCCAATAGCCTAGTACCTACCTATGAACCTATGAACCTATAATATACTGCAAAGATTGTGATAACACATGCCTGACTGGCATACCTCTCAACCGTACCAAATTCCTCGGTATTTACCACTTCTAAGTTCAAAATAATAGGGTGGGATTAATTCTTGCGTGGCCCCTTTAAATCCTGATTTCATTTTATTTTTATATTTATTTTTTATGTTCATGCTGATGTCATCATGCACTACCAGCGTATCTCTCGGCATTATCAACATGCAAGGCGTGCATGACATGCATGCCCTTTGAGCCTGCGAACATTCTGGTGGTGAAGATGGGATCAACTTGTTAACACACAGTACACTTCTCCGCTGTGCACTATTGGGTTGAAGTCAGAGCCTTAGAAGAACCATGAGAGAGTGAGGGGGGGGAGAAGAAGCACAGTTAAATGGGGGGGAGCAAAAATGAGAAGTTACATTACTTGAGCCAGGCAGCCAGCCAAAGTGGATGAGAGAAACAGAGCGATTCAGAGGACTGGCTGCTGGAGTGGCCTCAGTGTGCACAACATGCATAATTAATTTTGTTTTACATCTGGGATTTTGGAAGAGTGATCCACGGATGGTAGAGCAGATTAGCAGCAGAAAAAAGAGGAACAGGACTGTAAACACTTGGGGAAGTCAAATTATCATTTCCTTCCTCCTTGAGATAAGTGAATTTAATTTTATTAATGGAAATGGAAACTGAAAAAAAAAACGTCAGTGCAAGTGCGATGTCAGGGACAAATCTTAACAGAATCAAAAAAAAAAAACTCAAGTCAGGAAGCAAAGGGATTGAGCTGCTTTTTCTTTATTGCACTACTTCTGTTCTGGTAACGCGGCTAACAAGCCTTCAAAGAAGAAAACGGTAACATTTTGCAGCCTTTTTATATCCCATTAATTAAATGTGCTAATACATTCCATTTAATACATTCTTAATTGTTACAAACTTTCCACTCAAACTTAAAGGTTCCACTGCCCATGTGTGAATAAAAAGAAGAAACTATTGAATATGTCATACACAAGCACGTAACAATTGTACCCTAAGAATACACTACACAAACCATACAACATTCACAAATTCATTACAAAATTATGAAACATTTGTTAGTAATAATTTCATGGTAAGCTCTGCTCAATAATTTAAATTAAAATTGCCTAAATGCTTCACTACAACTATCCTATATTGCACTATTACCCTTGACGTCATACTAGCTTTACCCTAACCATTTACTACAACTAACTACATACACTCTAACAAACCCACAATTTTTCATGATTTCCTTAAACATCCCAATTCATTTCTAAATTTAACCCGTTTGGAAATAAGGTTCCCAGGTTCACAATAAATTTTGTTTCCAACTTCAGAAGCCTGCGTCTAAGTTCATCTCCCCCATATTGTGACATCCAAAGGGTTGGGACAGAATGCTGAAGAAAAAACTGTCCACGCTTCCCCCATGGGCAGTACAAAAATGCTGGGCCACCGGACTCTCCAATATCCTGTTCCTAACATCACCTAAATGTTCTAATATTCTCAATTTAACTTTTCTCTTTGTTTGTCCGAGATACCACATCATGGGGGTACATCCACACCCAATAATGTAGATGACCCCACATGAGTCACATTTAAACTAATTTTTTATCCAAAATTTCCTTCCATTAATAACCCATCCATCCAGATTTTTTATTCTTTTACACACTTTGCACATTCCACACAGAAATGCCCCCAGCCTTTTTCCCCACAGTAGTCTGTGCCTTATAATTCAACAATTCCTTTAAATTGTTGAATCTGCCATATGAAAAGGTTACTTTTTTTGGAAACAGATTACCTATCAATTCATCCCTATTAATGACTGGCCATAACTTATTAACCAACTCCCTTGCATATCTGAAAAAGGGGAGAATTTAGTTACATAATATATAGGCTCCACTTCCTCTGGATCCTTAACTTTTTGAATTTTTTTGAATTTTTTGAATTTTCCTGGGACTTCTCTGGTCACGTCCTTTATTCCACACTCCTCTGACTCTATCCAATGCTGTCTGAATATACGTGTCTCTATAACCCCTCTTAGATAATCTGTTCTTTATCAAAGTGAATTCTCTTTCTAAAACGTTCTTGTCAGATGTATTTGTCATCGTGTGCTTAAATTCTCCATAAGGTAAAGATTTTATCAGATGTAAATGATGTGCATTGCTAGCCTCCAAAAAATTGTCTGCAGCAGTTATTTTATGAAAGGGTCTATATTGTAGCTTGCCACTTGTGTCTATATAAAATTTAACGTCAAGAAACTGCATAATTCTATCACTGACTCTATATGTAAATTCCAAACCAAAAGAATTCTGACTTAATTTGCTCATGAAATTTTCAAACTCACACTGATTACCCCTACATACAAGGATCAACAAATCTTAACAGAATCAGACAGGGACAGAAAGGGACACTTTTGAAATATTAGCAAAATATATATATATATGTATGTATGGGTTCCGTTCATAATTTTGAAATACTGAAATCCCGAATTTCAGTATTTCGAAAGTATAACACCGAAGCCTTGAAATTCCAAAACACCAAAAGCGCAAAATTCAAAATCCCGAAGTACGGAGATTTTGAATTAGCGCTTCTGGTGCGGTGTGTGAATGGTTAGGTGTTAGTTCAGGTATGTATGTATGTGTAAGTGTGTTGGTTAGGGGCTTTAGTGTATGTCAGTGTGTGTTGTGACTGTGATATGTGTGTGTGTGTGTGTGCGAGGGGACTGTGAAATGTGTGGGTGTGAGTTACCTTTGTGTGTCTGATTGTGTGATCTCAGAGTTTGTATATATAAGTAGGGGGTGTGGGGGGCGAAGCCCCCTGCTTATATGTGGTCTAGGTTTGTCTGTGTGCTTGTGGAGGGACGTTGTGTGTATGTTTATGTGTGTGCTCTGTGCATAGTGTAGGTTCAGGATTTTGAGTTTCGTGATTATGGGTTTTCGGGATTTGAAGGTTTCGGCTATGTAATTTCAAAATACTGAAATTCGGGATTTCAGTATTTCGAGATTTCATAGTGAATCCATACGTATACATACATATATATATATATATATATATATATATATATATATATATATATATGGATTCACTTTAGAAGCTCGAAATACTGAAATATCAAAATTCAGTATTTCGAGCCCATAAAGTGGAATCCTGAAAACAACGAAATCTCAGAAGCACGAAATTCAAAACCTCGCACACTGGAGATTTTGAATTAGCGCTTCCGGTGTTTCGCTGTGGTTGTGGATTCAGGTAAGTGTTTATGTGTTAAGAATTTTGGGTAGGGGCTGTGGTGTGTGTTAGTGTGTTTTGTTGCTGTGATGTGTGTGTGCAAGGAGAATGTAGCTTGTGTGGTGGTGTTTTGTGTGTGTTTGTATGTAGTGCGACCTCAGAGTTAGAATATTTAAGTACAGGGAGTGTGGAGGGGCACAGCCCCCCACATGGGAGGTGCAAAGGGGCTTGCCCCCCTTCTTTTATATAGTAGAGAGGTTGTGTTTGTGTGTGGGGAGGAAGGTGTGTGTGTGTGTGTGTGTGTGTGTGTGTGTGTGTGTGTGTGTGTGTGTGTGTGTGTGTGTGTGTGTGTGTGTGTAGTAGAAGCGCTAATTCAAAATCTCCGGTGTGCGAGATTTTGAATTTCGAGCTTTTGAGTTTTCTTTGTTTTCAGATTTCGACTTTATAGCCTCGAAATACTGAATTTCGATATTTCAGTATTTCGAGGATATAAAGCGAATCCATATATATTTTTTTATTTTTATTTTTTTTATGAACGATTCCCTTGAGTTTATTAGTTCCTCAAGCAATGTTTTATTGGGTACACTTGACATAGTGGCTCTGTACCCTAGCATTCCTCATGTTGATGGCATTTGTTTAGTGGAGATATTCTTCATAAACCTTGCTGGTATGTAGTTGGATAAAGCTCAGACTCCTTGTAAACTTCTACAATTAGTGCTGGAAAACAACTTTTTCATTTTCAGTGATAACATTGCCATCTAATTAAAGGTGTTGCCATGGGTGCTAAAATGGCATCGGCTTATGCTAATCTAGTGTGTACTTTCTGGGTGATTGACACACTCATTAATTTGAAAGTATTCAACTAAGTATGTCTTTACAAGCATTTCATTGACATATATTTTTTTCTCTGGCTGAGCACTAAGAACAAATTAAATGATTTTATTTCAAACAGCAAAGACAGCATTTGGTTTCTTGACTTTACCATCTCTGGTATAGGTAAAACAGTTAATGTCTTGGACATTACCCTTTCTTGTGATAATGTCCATAACACTTTCAACTCTATGATTTATCATAAAGGCACCTTTAGAAAAAATTATCTGGACTACAACAGTTAACATCCCCTGTTTATGAAGAGAAACATAGTGAAGGGCCAGTTTGTATGTTTAAGCAGACTCGTCAGTGAAGAAGATCAGTTTTTTAAAATATGCAGCTTTCTCAGATGTCTCTTTATAGAGAAAAATGACCCCACAGAACTCATTGACTATTGTTTTTATGATGTTAATTCTAATAGACATTCTTGGCACCAACCAGTTTTGAGATGTGGTTTTGCTACTAACACAGGTCCCGGTAGTAATGACTGTTCGCATTTTCTGCTACCTATCTCATTAGATTCGCAAAGCATCAGGCACTGTATTGCTAAAAACTGGAGCATCATTAATGCTAATCACGAATTAGCAGAAGCTCTAAGGCCAGCCCCGTCCTTCTGCGATAAAAAAATACATCCTTGAAGTCATTTCTGGAAAATTATAAGAAACATCAAAAGAAACAGCCCACTGTTCCCAGAGGAATGAACAGCTGCAGTCACTGTATTTGCTGTCAACATATTCTGATTGGAGATAATCTCAAGTTAACATCATAAAACCTTTCTCTCCATTTCAAAGATTCATTTGACTGCACCATCAAGAATGTTGTACACATCGTGATCTGTTCCCATTGTGGCTCTTTCTATGCTGGAAAGACTATACGCAGATTGAGTGATAGAATAAAAGAACATATCAGAGTAATTAGATTCACAGACAGTAAAAATGCTTTAGCTAAACATATTATAGTGTACTCCCAGTTTTCTAATTTTAAGTTTGCAGTTTTGGGCAAAGTGGTTGTTCCCTTAAGCGATGTCAACCCTCTCCTGGAGGTCAGGGAATTACAATGGCAAGTGAGACTTCAAGCTGACACGCCCCCAGGGCTCAATGGAACTTTAAATATAAAATGTTTGTTAAGAATGTTAAGATAATGGATGATGCCCACTTAGTGGGCGGGGTTCTATTTATATTTTTTGAATTTATGACTATTCCTGTTGTTGTACACGTTCGCATGTTGCTTGCACTGCCCAGAGTGTACATTTAAATGAAATTTCTGATGAAGTTCATGATTTAAAATAGTAAACAAATGAAAGCACTTCATTTTTAGTCTATAGTCTGATTTCTTCTGATCAAAGTTTTTATTGTTTTATATATTAACTTGAGACATTGACAGAATAACATCCTATGAATTAATATACATTTTCTGAAGTAAAATAAGTCTACAATTCTAATTATTGTCATTCTACATTGTGTGATTCGCCACCTTTTTTCCTAAGATCAGTAGTATGAAGGGGGATTAGGATTCAGAAGAGAGACCCAGGCAGAGCTAAATATGAGTCAAATTTGGGGACAATTAGAGCTATGAGTCAGTGCCCAGTATCAGCAGCTATCAGATTTGCTGACAAAACCTACATTTGTATGTAAGTAACTACAAGAGAAGGTTTCAGAATCAGATTTATTTCATCCATTGATTAGAATGACATGTGATGTCCCACATATTAACAACAACAGCAGTAGCTTGTTATACCGCTGATTATTTTGACATATTTTGGTTTCCTATAAAAATTAAGAGTGCACATTTCTTTTATACATGATGTAACAATTACTGATGTATGTTTTTGTAATGAATATGTAAAGGTGCAGCTAACATCAGTGTGTACATGACAGAAGTGTGCTAGGGCAGAATGTGTTTTACGTGCCTGTTGTCTGCTACTTCCATTAAGATTTTTTGTTAATGTTTTAAAGGGACTTTAACTGGTATTTCTGTGTGGAGTGTGTATTTTCATAGTTAATGTTAAATTGGGGGAACATTTTTACGAATATCATTTGAATGTTGATATCTCACAGTTCCACAGGAGTGGGTGGGGTTACATTATTGTGCATGCAAAGTTTATGATGATTGGTGTCCAGATTTTTGGCCAGCTGTACCTATTTTTCATTGGCCTTTGTCCAGATTTTTGATGTCACCAGGTTGAGAGGTATGCTGACTGGGGCTTCAGTGTTCACTTATGTCATTTGTTGCCCTTCCCTCTCCCCAACTATCTACTTTCTTTTGCGAAGAACAAATTTAAAAAATAATTATCAAAATTCCCTAAAGTACAAAAACGGCAGGTCCACTACAGATTCCAGCAATATCTGAAAATAGAAGGTCTAGAATATTAGAACCAGAAGTTGTCCCCTTGGCTAATGTAATAAATTCAGACTATGTGAGGGTGGACAATAATTTCTGCACCTGTCAGTCATTCAGTCTTGTTTTCCCTTTATGCTGCTGAGGGAGGTCATACGAAAACAGAACCTTTCTCAACAATCACTGGATGACAAACTAATCCTGGATGGGATTCTAGTCTCTCACAGAAAACGCATGCGCTCCCATTCACAGATTTAGCTAACATCATATCTTTGGAAAGTTTAGAAGAAACAAAGTACCTGTCAAAACCCACATAGACAACAGAAGGACGTGCTGACTCAAAACATATGAAAAAACAATACCTTTGAGGCACCACTGACCCGCTTTATGGTCCTATCAGTCATATAATTAAAATGTCCCAAATCTATGCTAGATTTTACAGGGCTGTAACATCGCCAAAGTTAGCAGAGTTTGATAAATACAGTCTGCTGCACAATGCTTCTTTCTCTCCACTGATGCAATGTGTTTTGTGGTGTACGACGGCTGCCCCACCTTCAAAAAGCATGTAGCAGCTACCATTAATATTCGGCCAACTCAGCTGCAGCTGGCTTCAGGCCTAGTACAAAATTAGTAAAAGAAGAAGCAAGCAAGGTTATGTAAAAGGTCTAATATAGCTACAGTAAGATTGCTGAAGATAAAAGAAATACTTAAAGCAGTTTAGCTGCCCAAGGATGGTAACCTGACAAATATGCTCGGCATTAAAAACATAATTTGCTTCCCAGTGTTTCCAGCTGTGCATCTGTATCTAAAATAGATCCTTATCTAAAAAGTGAGCTAACACAACAGTGAGGATCAAATGTAAAGTGGTTGTACAAAGTAATTCAATAAAATTAATAACTAATATGCCTTTTTATCTAAAACAGTGAGGATTATATGCTACAAAGTAATAGTGTGAAGTCAGAAACTGACATTGTGATTATACTACAAAGTGGTAACAAAACAAGTAAAAACCTGCACTTTCCTGAAGTATGTTCAAATATGCCTAGTCTGAGCTTCTGTAGTGAGACCACACACATATATACTGTAGTATGCATAGCAGATTTGTCACAAATATTGCTCTGATAGCAACTACATATAAGCTCTACAAATCAAAAAACAATAGAATACAAATATAGTTTCTTAAAAGTTTATCATCCATACCTTATGTTCACTTTTGAAACAACATTCTTCTTCCTTTATGAAGGACACTGAAGGAGGGACAATGTCTAAAACTACAAAGTCTATAAATCCAGGAAGCAGCAGGCATAAAGACCTAACAGTATTAAAAGATAATCTCAAATAGAGCAAATAAACTAGTTTGGAGAGTACTCTTCTATCAGTTGTGCTCAAACATTCTCAAAGACAGAAATAGTGTAAATGTAACTGTCTCCTGTCCAGTTCTGTCAATGGAACTGTAAAAGTTTGTTTGGGATGTACTTGCCTTCTGCTGACTTTCCATTTATATCAGAGTCCTAGTTAGATGACAACTTTGGACATAATCTGGCAGTATACCAGCTGTCCATATCATTCATAGCCCTAGGAGGTTGTATTGGCAATCATGCTGCCATGTGCTTTGCATCTAACTTTGAGATGACCTGGCTGAACATTGGAATTACAAACCTCTTTGAGTCTGTTTTTTGCTCAGGAATAAACTGCAAATTTCTGTTAGTGACTTGTCTAATGGCATATGCTGCTTGTCCCTCTCTTATATAAATGACAAGAAGGTGGGGTATTTCATATAGATGCTTTAATGCATAGAAACACATCAGGATGGATAGCAGCATCATAAAATACAAGTGAACTGGTTAATAGACAGACCTTACATACATATATGCTTAAATCTCAACAGCTAACTACAAAATGGCAGTCAGGCTTGCGCATGCACAGTATTTATACACTTGTGCAAGCCGTTGGATAGCTTCTTAAAGGTACATATACACACATTGATCTACATCCTCTCTCTTAAAAAGATTGCCCTTTGTAAAAACAATATCAGAGTTAGACATGCATTACTATAGACATTGGAAACAAAATGCAATGTTCATGTCCAAGTTGCTTTGTATCTTTTACAGGGTTTAGAGATGTGAACATATCTCGTAACATAACAATCTGGACCAAATTTAGCAACAGGGACAGTCATCGATGAACAACTCGTATTGGGAACTTCTGGATTCATCACAGGAACGGGAATGTTCCCTGGAACTGCTTCTGGAACTGGAACACCAGACAACTCACTCTGAGATAAAGAATCTTTCTCACAGGCTATGTGCTGTGGTATAGGCTTATATTAAATGCTTCCAATTCCTCCTAAAGTCTGCTCCTTGTGATTCCACAATTATGATCTCAGCTGTGAACAAATACTCTTCATGACATCAATCCAATGATAACCTTTGGACATTTGACATCCTTACCACTTCTCCTCATAATGGATTTAGTGGTTTGCTGGTTTTATCATAGTAGAACTTCTGGGTTAAATGTTTCTTCAACTGATTGGCTTCACTGATCTGTTGTTCTTGACACATGGAACCAACAATTGACTACTGATTGGTAATGTGGTTCTGGTTTGTCTCGACAGAATTCTCTGAGCAGGTGAACCAAGGTTTTTATCACAAGGAACATTTCTGAGATTCAAGAGATTCTGGAAAACATCACTATTATCTCATTTTGACTTATCAAGTAACAATTTGGCACTTTGAACTGCACGTTCTGCCAAACCATTTGATTTCAGGTACTCTGGACTACTTGTGACATGAGTAAAGTCCCAATCTTCAGCAAATCTTTTGAACTGTTGGCTTGTAAACTGTGTGCCATTGTCAGAAATAACTTTGTGCGGAATACCATGTACTGCAAAATAATGTTTCATCTTAGTAATGGCAGTACTGGATGCTAGGTTAGGAAGTAAGTCAATCTCAAACCAATTGGAGTAAGAGTCTACTAACACCAAATAAAGTTGACCATTTCACTCGAAGATGTCGGTGGCTACTGTCGACCAAGGTAGTTCTGAAATCTGGTTTAAATGAAGTGGTTCCTTCTGTTGATATGGCTTAGTACTATTACACATGGAACAAGATGAAAGTGCTCTCTCAATGTTTAGTGACATAGAAGGCCAAAATACTAGCTCTCTTGCCCTTCTTTTGGTAGAATCAGTTCCTAGGTGACCACGATGCAAGATAGTAATGTACTCTTGTTGCAAGGACTTTGAAAGAATTACTTTTGGACCTTTCATAATGATACCTTTGTCAGACAAAATCTCATCTCTGTATGGAAAATAAGGTTGTACCTCTTGAGGTAAGCTAGACTACTTTGACGGCCATCCTTGATTGATAAAGTGGTTGAGCCTTTGTAAAACTGGATCTATAGCTGTCTGTTCTCTTAGCTCATCAAGACGTGTGGAATTAAAATTTCTCACTTCCATGACTTCAAAATCAAGGCTCTCATTCTCATGCTGTTCTGTGGTATTTCTGGGTGATCTCAATAATGTATTAACAAGATAAAAAAGTTTGCCTTTCTTTTAGACAAGATTGAAATTATACTTTTGCAATCTCAGCATCATGCATTGCAGTCTGGCTGGAGCTGAATGCATAGGCTTTCTCAAGATAGTGACTAGAGGTTGGTGGTCTGTTTCGATCTGGATAGATCTACCATAAACATAATCACAGAACTTAAAATATGCAAACACAATTGCCAAAAGCACTTTCTCAGTCTGGGCATACTGTATTTAAGTTTGGGTAAGAGTTCTCGACGCATAGGCAACAGGTTGATGCTCTTGTAGAATGACTGCACCAAGACCAAAATTCAAAGCATCACAGGAAAGTGTAGCTGGTTTGTGAACATCATAATATCTGATGGTTGGAGGATCAGCAATTCTCTGTTTCAGGACATCAAATACTCTTTGGTGTTGCCCTAACCAAGACCAGGATACATCTTTATGTGTCAGCTCTTTAAGCAGTGCTGAAAGTTGGCTCAAGTCTGGAATAAACTTGCGTAGGTAGTTGACCATGTCAAGAAAACATTGCAGGGCTTGAACATTGTCTGGAGCTGGCATCTCAAGAATGGCTGTTTGCTTTGAAGGGTCTAGCCTGAATTTGCATTTGTGTGGATTGAGCTTAAGATTCACTTGACGTGCTCTTTCTAGAACTTTTCTGAGGTTTCTGTCATGTTCAACTTCACTGTTACATCCTACAGTATGCCGTCTACTATGATAGCACAAGGATGCCCAGAAAAAATTTGTTCCATTGCACGCTGAAAGACTTCACTTGCAGAATTTATCCCAAGTGGCATTCTCAAAAATCTGTACCTGTCAAATGGAGTACTGAAATTGATTAGCAATGAGGATTTTTTTGTCAAGCTGAATTTGCCAAAATGAACTCTTAGCATCTAAGACAGAAAAAACAGTGGCATTTGGCATTAAGGCTGCATTTTCTTTGATTGTGCCCATTGTATGATGAGGTGTTTTCAGTGCTTTTTGTTCGAATCTCGTGGATCAGTACATATTCTGATGTCATCTGAGCTTTTCTATGAGCTACCACCATGGAAGATACCCACTCAGTTGGAGTTGCAACTGGACAAATCACACCTTGTCGCACCATTTTATCTAGCTCAGCTTTGCATCTGTCCTACATGGCTATTGGAACTTTTCGTGCTAGTCTGATAACTGGACTGACATCTGGGTCTAACTTCATGGAGTACACAACTGGAAGCTTCACTAGTTTGTCTATGAAAAGATCAGCATAGGTGGAAAAAATGTACTAGATGAAATTAGCGTAGTGGTCTTTTAAGCTAACTTGAGGGACTTCCTTATTAAACAACAGCAGTCCCATTTTCAAACTGTCTCTGAGCCCTAATAATGACTGGACATGCCTCTTGACCACATCAAATAATAAGCTGTAGCTTCTCCCAGCAGAGTAACACAAAAGCACTACTGAGCCTTCAGTTTGAATTTCTTCACCTCCATAAGCAACAAGCTTCACACACATTACCAAATCAAGCCTTTCACCATTACACACTCTGGCAAATGTTTCTGCAGACATAACATTGTACTTGGAACCTATGTTAGCTTTGAGCTTTATGGATTTGACATTTTTCCGAACAGTACAAAATACTTCATTCTTTGCCCTTAAATCTACTGCATTGACTGTTTCATGAAGAACTGACATACCATCAACATAAAGAGTAGGGTTGCAGCTTTCTAACTGATCAACTAATTTCTTAAAATGTTCCCTCTTAATAAAAGAATGTGGGCCATTGATTTAAAAAACCTCTTGAAATTATTCCACTTATTGCATTTATGGCATTCCTGACCAAAATCTAACCATTTTTCCTTTTTAGATTCATGACTTCCACCACAATTGCAACAGTTGGGAATGAAACTGGGTTGGGACCCATGCTTTGAGTTTGATGACTCACTCTTATGCTTCACTGAGGCTGTGTGAACTCTGGAATTTGGTAGAAAGTTATGGAGTTTACTAGTGAGTGCCACAGAGGCTACAGTTGTTGCCATGTGCTTGGGCCTGTTTTAACCACATGCTGCATACTATCAACATGAGCTTTATCATTGTGCCTTTTAGAGCTGTTCTCATTTGTAAGCATATTTGTGTGCTTTTCTGTGAGGTCATATATCTGACAAATCAATGGACTTATTCAAAGTTAAATCACTATCATGAAGCAAAATCTTTCTCACAGCATCATCTTTTATACCGCACCCAAGTCTGTCTTTTATCAGCTCATCCCTTAAATCACCAAATCTGCACATTTTAGCCTTATTCCTCAGGTCAGTTATATATGCCGCAAAAGTTTCACCAGGTTTTTGATCGCGTGTGTAAAATAAGTTCCTTTCCATTGTAACATTTGTCTGGGGGTTACATATTTATCTGAATTTACATTTTAAGCACTCTGGTTCCTCCCTTGACTCAGCCGATACAACAATATGACAGTTTCCCCCTAACTTGTATAGATAGCAGATGCATACACAAATGAATGTTCCCTTTCAATGGCTTCTGACCCAGATAAATTAAGCAGAATAAATGCCTTTGTATGGTCATCTTTATCAGAAAATGCAGCCTGTATGAAGTTTTGTACTCTTGCTCAAATACTCTTCAGTTATCAGCAATATTGTTGTCAAACACAAGTGTACTGGGTTTTTGAAATCCATCTGCTATGCCCACAAATTATGTACAAACACACTGAAAATATGGCCCTTGCAATTATGTACAAACAAACTGTGCTGTGAGCTTGTAATAACATTCAAGCACACAATAAACTCTTCATAATACTGTACTTTGCGAAGTATGCTCTGTAATGGCTGTATTCTGCAAGATAACTTTACTGTAACACTTCACAAACATGCAGACACCTCATACACTTCTGATAACTTAGATATCTTTGATTAATACAAAAAACATGGATTCGCTAAGCACATATTGAAAAATGTGGTCACTTCCAGTTATTTTATTAATTTTATGCAATTCAGACTTTAAAACATTTTCCTTAGCAATTTGAATATTTTTATCAATATCATACATATTGATTTATGCGAATATCATTTAGAATGCTCTGCATGCCTCGTTTCATATTTTGCAAATAAGAAATAGTGCTGAGCAAGTTTTAATGTCTAAAATTCATTTCTAACCTGTTTTGTGAAGTAGGCACATTGTAGGGATGATTCCCTCCTCTATAACCCACCAGTTCTAAGCAAGTGCCTTAAGTCATTTTAGCCATGCCTCCTCTAACACCATATCCTTTAGACATGCTACTTCTGGCACCATGTTGCTCATCCCTCTCTAACATAGATAGCAAGCAGGCTGTGTATTTTTTAGATGCTTTAATACATAGAAACACATCAGGATGGATAGCAGCATCATAAAATACAAGCAAACTTGTTAACAGACAGAGCTTACATACATACATGCTTACATCTCAACAGCTAACTACAAAATGGCAGTCAGACTTGCATGTGCTCAGTATTTACACACTTGTGCAAGCCCTTCGATAGCTTCTTAATGGCACATATACACACATTGATCTACAGCATACCTGGAGCATTTCACCAATTTTTCTGATCTTGTCATCAACCCTGTGTGTAAGTGCTAAGGAGTGTTAATCTTTGGAAACCTTGGTTCCTCACTCAGTGATACGGCAAATGAACTTTTAGTGAAACTTCAAAATGTTTTTTGGCATTACTGAGGTAGTATACTGATGCCCATTAATTTCAGGTCATGACTGAAAAAGATCAGTAGACCAGTCCATTGGTGAACTAAGAGTAAATAAATAATCTGGCAACTCGATGGACTTTGTTTTCCATCTTGGACAGGAGAACAGGGTCATAATGGTAGAACCAGTCTCTTGAACTGACTTTCACCCTGTTCCTTTTAGGTCAGGGCTCCCATCAGTGTCACTGCATGATATCAAGCTGGTTCACTGTAGGGATTTGGTAAATATGAAATTTGATGCATTGATGCATCTGATGTTCCTGTTACTGAAATAGATTCGGTGTTAATGGTCCAGATTTGCTGGTCTCTGCCTGTAAGATGGACATGACATGCAACCTTGATAACAACCTTGATACCAAGCTTTCATATGTCCTCGGTTTGCTTCTCAGCATAAAACACTGATTATTTATCATCTCCTTATGCAGCAGAGAATGGAATGTCACTTGTTACACAGCTAGAATACACTATGCCTGGTGAGGGCAAAACTTACCTTCCTTACTCATTATTCTGCATATTAAATGAAAAACACATATAAGAATGCTGATTACCCGACTAGAGAGGCTTCTACTGCATCACACCTTCTTGGAGGTCCTCTTTTAAATACTGGACAAGATGTACAGGCTAGCTTGTCTCATTGCTTACATAGTTTCTTCATTCCTTCAGTGTGAGGACACCACACGCTTTTTTGTGGATAACATTTCCTTCATCAGGCAATAATTCCCTTACAGTGCATCCATGGTGATATAGTCTGCTTCTGTCATGGAATATTGCTGGGACAAATTTCAGTATCTAAACTATAATAAGGTTGTGAATACAGTTTCATTATTGCCTCTACCTGTGGACATGTTACAACAAGGTTAACTAAATCTTGCCTCAATTCACTCAGACCAGTTATTTTCCACTCTGTTCACTCATCAGTAATGATGGAGATATTCCATCTTTATTAAAAGGGACATTGATACCTCCATACTTAACAATCCCTACATGGATCTAGACATGTTGAAAAATTACCACCTGGTCTGTATTCTTCCATGTATAGGTAAGGATATAGCAAAAGTAGTTTACATACTACTTAATGTATTTCCATTTAACATCTCATGACCTGTTCAACATGTGTCAATCTGCTTTTACTGCTAGGCACAGCATTAAGACAATACTTTTTGACCAACTAATGCCATCAGATCAAAGGTTATACTCTATCTTGGACCTCCTTAATCACTGACTGGTGTCTACACTATAGTTCATGGTGTCTTGACTAAGTGTGTACGATAACTCTGATACTTCTGATAGTCCTAGTGTGTTTCACCTTTTACTTATTGGGTAGTTTCCATAACAACTTCCTTGAGCAGTCATATTATGAAGTGTGGAGTGTCACATCTGTGGCACCTTTATCATTCACAGTGCATACGCTACTCCTGAGGGATGTACTAAAAGGATGGGGTACTTTTATCAGTCATAGCTTGGCACTATTTAGCTTTACAAAAAAAGGAGTACTTGCCTAGCTTTACCAGTCCTGACTGCTGCTTGGAATCTGTCCTTACATGCATGTCAGAAATTTTAGTCAGACTTAACCTAATATCGCTGATTGAAGCAATGCTAGTGCATGTCCAGCTATCTTCTTCTAGTTCCCTGTTTTTATGTATGGGAGTGGAACAGATTGCTGGAGGTTCTTTCACAAATACATGGTCTGTGTGCTTCTTCATCTTTTTTTTACCGTCTTTATTGCTGTTATTCATCATTTAAAACAGCTACACATCATGAAGATGCAAATTTCCATCCAGTTTCCTACACTTTCCTACACAGATTATTATAACTTTGTGATCTTGCAACTTTCATCCTGGTACTCTCGGCCCACTTTACTCCTTTCCCACATTATCCTCTCACCATGACCAGGAAGTGATACATTTATAATTTATAAGCCACCCTGCCCATCCTTACTAATGCATGGTAACCATAACTTTGTATGTCAGAGGGCAAACAATATGGACAGAGTTTAAGAACTTACTGAAGCCAGTTGTTAGAAAAATTAGAAATTGTTGATGACTTATAGGAAAGGAAGTACAGCAAATTTGCAGATAGGGTCCTGCAGTGGAATTTCATTAGTGAAGTATACTGAAAAAGAATGTGAAAAATTCTGGTTAGAAAAGGGCATGTAACAGTTAGGGGTTCCTGATTAGCTGTGCCCCACCCTGCTAAGCTGGAGAGATATTGTATGGGTGTGTCCTATGGCTAAGTGGCTTGCTGTTAGTCTGAACTAGTTTTATTAACTTCTTTCTGACATAATGTACTGTCATTTATAACTGCTTCCGCTACCCACTCCCCAGCTGTGGACATTAACCTACTGAATCTTTGGCAATTCACATATCTTTTAATGTGTGCTGTCAATATACATGAGGATTAAATGAGAAGAAATCTGATAACAAAGACAGAAAGAGAGACTGAATGAAAAGTCCATACAGTTAAATGTTCTCCATATTTTCAAAACATCTTACTTATGAGCTGTTTTAAAGCTAAAAAAGAAACAGCTTACTGTAGTATTGTACAATATAATAAAGAATATAAACAAGAGAGTTCCCCTGGAAGAAAGTCATAGACTTATGGACATTATATGCAGAAATTCTGAAATTAAGTAGTAACTACTGCCATTCTAAGTAAATACAAAAATGATTGGGCTTGAGAAGGTAGAGAGTTATAATTTTTATCTTCTGAGGACACAGAGTGCATTATAGGAAAGAGAAAATGTAACCAACGAAGTAAAATCATAACAATATGTTTGTCTTGTCAAATGATTTTAGGTTAGAATAAAATAAATAGGTGTAAAAGCTACTCGTAATGCTATGGTGAGATCACTATTGGTAAAACATCAAGATAATGTTAAAATATGTCTCTGACTCTGTAACAGAGGCTAAAACCCTGGCTATGCCCGAGGTGGCACAAGACCAGTTAGTGACTCAGACACTGGATGACCAAGGTGGGGAAGGATGGGAATGAATATCCTACCCTATCATATTCATCCTGGGGGGTTCAGGAGAAGACGATGATAGTCCCATTTAGCCAGCTGCTCCTGCGCACATGTAGAATGGCCATAAGACCAGGGATTGTGGGCTTGGCAATCTCAAGCCAGTAATTTTAGCTCTCATGGGAGTGTGGGTATGTTGGAATATGCACATAGGAATGCAGATACCCATATCAGCCACCAGAAGTAGGGTTAGGTAAAAGAAAAAAGATGGGTGTGTGCATGATGGCTCCAGGATCATCTCTCACTCAAGGGGTGAAGGAGGCTCAGTCATTGACGGGGCTTGATCATCAGCAGGCAGAGAATTCAATCTTTTTTTCAGTTTCTAACTATAGTGTTCCTTTTTATTTAGGAAATATAGTATGTTGCATTAAGGAGAAAAATGGTTAATGTGAAACCCTGCCAAGTTTGCTGCCACTGAACAGAGACAGCTGCTAAAGCCATCAAGAGAAACTGCTGTGCACTGAAGCATGTTAACAAAAAATGGGAAAAAGGATAAAGTAATGGGAAAAATTCTAGATGGGGTAAACAGAGTAGAAAATATGAAAAACAGTATAAGGTATATGATGTTATTTTTGTATTTATGAGTTTCAAAAATACATTGAGAGTATTTAGATTAATGCAGTAATATGTCTAAACATACTTGTGTTTGAGTCAGAAACCTGAGTATGGAAAAAAAGAGATAAATGAAAAGTGTGCAGCTTCTAGGACTGGGAAGGGTTTAGTGTAGTTGTGACGACTGGGGAGAGATGGGTGAAGGCTGCCAGCCTAGTCAAATAGAATTTGATATATAATTCTGGCATTTGTAAATAAATGTAAAATACAGGCATGTTTTCTTGAGTGTAGAAAAACACTGTAAAATGTGAACTTCAATATTGTTACAACATTGCTCCCTTAAAGAAAAACTAAGTCAAGCCCTTCAAATGTGTCTTTTGAAATTGAAATGATTTTATGACATTCTTTGATCTTTAAAGTTGGTTCCGGTCAGGCTGGCTGAAGACATTCTGTCTATTGTGTTAACTAAGGACTAATTGCTAGAGTGTATATGTGAAATGCCTTTTAGTGTTGTATTCTCCTGTGCAGGTGTTAGCTGGCTAAATAATGTAAATATAGTTTCTATTAGCCTGGCAACTCAGAGCAGGTGTCAAGATGATGCAATATGAATACTGGGAAAACCTAAGTGTCAAAAATGATGTAATCTGGGGAGGACCCAGAGACATGTTTGTTAGTGATGTTTTATAAACTATTTCTCACAAGAGACTAAAGAGCATTTTGATCTTGATATCCAACTTACCATCACTCAGCTTATGCTCACATGTAAGTTTTAAGCACTGTGATTTCTTATAGGAATAGTTAAAGCTAGTAAAGATTAATTAGGTATTTTTCTTTGAAATCAGACCTGTCCTACTGTATTATTTTAAGTTTCTGTGTGATTTCTGAACTCTTAGATATCTCTGTGGTGTAGTAGTTTTGTCTTGTGTTTTAATTATTTATTATTAAATATTTTTAAAACCTTCTACCTGTGGCTGCCTTGTGTAGAGATAAGCTCTAGAATACATTGCATATTTATAAATGTTATTGTAATAGACCACTCTAAAGTAAGCCTTGATTGTTAGTCATACTACCATTGGATAATAATATTGCACAGTAATAATTGGACACCCTTTTAAGGGCCTTTTAGTAGCTGATATCATTAACTGGGTGGTGGCAGTAATTACTACTGTATATTCTGGGTAAAAGGGCACAGCTGGAGAATCTGTGTCAGCCTTTCCCAGGAGTGTCTGTGAAGTTGTATAAATACCTATCTCAAAGTGTGTGTTGTGTCAGCTACTTGGCAGGGACATGAAGCACTGGTTGGACAGAGAGGGTACTGGAGGTTCTAGCTTGCCCAATTAGGCTGAGACCTGGACCCTATAGCTGTGCCAGTGGGGAGTCTTATTGGGGACCTGGAGAGCAAGAGAGCAACCAGCCCCAGACTGACTGTGATCTGTGTGCACTTAAGGGAAATTGTACTTTACTGTGTGTATTAGTCATCCTTTCCTCCTCTAGGAGATGACCTCCCTGGTGTTGGTGGTGAGGATTGAGGCTCATTGATTGCTGGGCCAGGGCACGGTCATCACAGTAGTTATAAATTTAAGGATATGTGATGTGGACAGGCAGAGATGGATAGCAATATTCAACACTTAAAACAGGCATGTAATTTACCAATAACATGGAGTGCATTCAAGAGGTTGAGTAAATGCAAATAGTGACTACATTAAATTCTCCTTGTTGCATTATTGTCAAGAGAAAACAGCTATGTGCATGACTAACTCTGATTTGTCTCACACAAGATGATACCCACAGATCCTTCCAGAAATTAATTCTATAAATAACAATAAATGCCACATAAATTACTTGAAATACTCATTAAATTGTTGAAGATATTCAGTTTTTGTGGTATTCTGCCATTACTTTGTTATGGTAATGGCATACGGCTTTACTCAATTCACAATATGCTATTTTACATGGTGGCAGTACAGTTTGGAGCAGTGTGGGAGGTAGAACACTTTGACACCCTCGTAAACAGATTCCATAGAAACAGACCTGATTTATTGGCTTGTTGGAAACAGCTATAAAATAATCTGTGTTTTCCATACTGTGACAGATAAAGGATAATTGTAACCTTCCCCTATCAAACTGAATTTTGCTATTAGGCAAACTGCAAGTATGTCAGTTAATAACATGAATCACTACTAAAAATAAACTCTCATGAAGAAACAAGGAAGAAACAGAACATATACAGTACAGTATAAATAATAACCAACATAAATAGCATAGTAAAGGGCCAGAGTGAAGACAGCCGCTATAACTATCTATTTCACCTATCAGTTGACTGTTTCAGGATTTGATTTAAAAGTAATCTTGGTGATATGAGAAGCACAGTAAGAATGTGTATATAAAATGAGAATATCAGTTTAAAGAAGAAAACAACTGTATGGGGGAACAAGTAATTCTAATGGGTGGTGGAAGTTCTGTGGCCAATAATGGTTTACATTGACCTTCTAAGTTAAAGATATGGCTTCTGTCAGAGTCACCAGTGACCAAGGCTCTACTATGGCCTGGGCATGAGGGAAGGGGGCTCCTGAAGAGTGAGTGACAAAGTCCCACCAGCCCCATCTTGAGGAAAGTGGCAAATCGTAATTGATAGAAACCAGCATGTTTTGCACCTTTGGGTTTAGATGTTTAGAAGTTCTGATAATTTAATGTACACACATATAGTAAGGAGAAATTCATACACATCAGCATTATTTAATAGCATCAATCAATCTGGTATGTGGACTGTTTATTAAAAAATGCATCTAAAGTTTGGTGGGCTCACCAAACCATAACCAGTCTCCTTTCCATCTGTGGTGGGGGGGTTAAACCCCGGAGTCCATAAAGCCTCCTTTTCAAAAGAGAGAACCTCAGAACATACCAGTTTACCACTATCTGTATTACTATTACCAAAACAATCACTACAACATAAGGGAATACATGGATTAATGTGTGCAATCTAGCAAGACTGAATCAGTAAGGAGAGATGTCACAAAGATAGCAATTTAAGACACTAAAGAAAGTTCCGTGCAATAAAGAACAGGCTTATAGTCTGTCAGGGCAATCAGTGGAATATAGCTTGATGAAGTTAAAGAAAGACCAAGTTATGGAGGAAATGTGGGGAGCTGTGCAATGCAGGTTTGATAAAGCTCGACTGTTTATGAGTGTTGAATAGTTGGAGTACGACATGCTGTAACACCATGCAAATATTGTGTGTTCTGCTGCAGCAAACTAACACTGAGCTGCCCCAGTACTGCTGAAATGCACACATATGAACATTTTCAACATTTTTATATAAACCATATCCAAACAACAAATTAAGGGAAATATTGCAGGTAATCCAGTCAGTAAAGAAAGTACTACTAGTAATTATGTATTGTTTTATCAAGTTACAAAACATCATAGGAGAAATATTATTAATTCCTGTAGTCAGTGTTCCACTATGTCAGAAATGACTGTGTTAATGGATGTTGTGTTTTCAGTTTTGCTTTCTTGAGACTCAGTGAAAAGGGGGAAAGTGAGGCTTATTTTTGCTTTTGAACTTTTCTCTTTTTCCCATGTTAGCATGACCTCAGACTTGGTATATATGAAGATCAGGGGTATAGGGGCTTGCATCCATATGAAGGAGAAACAATTAAGGAGTGTTGTTAGATGATTTAAGTGTTGCTACAAGATATTATATTCAGTTGCAAAAAGGGTAATGACAAAGACTAATCAAATTATCAACCAATTGCATGTGTTGCACATTCTAGAAGGGTAATGTTCAAGGTCCTGCAAAGTCGACTGTAACAATCTATGAAATGAGAACTGCCAGAAGTGCAGGCGGCCTTAGAAGGGACAAAGGCACCACAGATCAAATTGCAAACATCCACTGGATAATACACAAAGCAAGCATGTTCCATAAAACAAATATTTACTTCTGCTTTACTATCTTAAAGCCTTTGACTGTGTGGACATTAACAAACTGTTGCATATTCTTAGAGAAATGGGGATACCATATCACCTTATTTCCACCTGAGGAATCTGTATGCAGAACGTGAAGCAAACATCAGAACAGAATATCAAATAACTGACTGGTTCAAGACAGGGAAAGGAGTGCAGTGAGACTGTATATTGTCACCCTATGTGTTTACTTTGCATGCTGAATATGTTATAAGAAATACTGGGTCAGATAAATCAGATGCTGAAATTAGAATTGCAGGGAGAAATATCAGCAACCTCAGCTTACCGTCTGATGCCCAAAAGTTTGTATGAGCTGAAGAGCCTGCTGATAAAAGTGAACATGGGAAGTGCAAAATCTGGCTTGGTGCTGTACGTCATAAAAACTAAAGTTATTTCATTGTGCCCGATCAATTAATTGCAAGTAGATGAGGAAGAATAGGAAATAGTGACAGATTTTAGTTTCTTGGGCTCAAAGGCGATGATTGCAATCATGAAATTAAATGACATTTTCTTCTTAGAAAGAAAGCTATGTCAGATCTGGATAAGATTTAAAAGAAATAAGACTGTGAACTAAAGTTCAAATACTCAAAGTTAATTTTTTACCCTCCAGACATCACATATTGCTGCGAGAGATGGACTAAAGTATGTTGCGAATTGAAAAAAAATTAAAGATTATTCTGTGGACTGCAAGGAGATCAAATTAACTGATATTTAAGGAAATAATCATCACCTTTGAGCACAAGAAACTAAAATCTGTTACTGTCTCCTATTCTTCCTCATACTATTCCACAGCCTCTACCATCTCAGCATAATCTTTTTGTAATACAACTTAAGCAAACTCTGTACACTAAAGTCTTCCTTTCTTCTTCTATCTCTCAACTAACCACTTCTTGTACTACCACCACTATCTTTCACTCTCCCCAATATTAAACTCATAACAACCATCTTTCCCTCTCCCCAAAATTACTTCCATAATTAATAAAAAAAAAAATTCATTCTGGCTACAAACCATCTCATCTGGTAATTTCTTTTCAAATATGTAAACTATGTAAATCCTTAATCGATTGTAAGTTAATTTGTACTACTAATCTACACTATTATGTTAGTATAGTTAACATCTTGTCAATTGTCTCTGTTTGAAATTGTTTAGTAATTCAGGATATGTAACTTTGTAACTGTGGAGCTTTTCTCCCCGGGCCTCTGCTAAAAATGAGTTTTTGACCCAGTCGAACTTTCTCAGTCACCAAATGTCAAACAATCAATAAATAAATAATAAACTCAGACTGTTCACTGGAAGGTTTAACAGTAAAACTAAAACTCAAATACTGAGGACACATAATGTGAAGGCAGGATTTGCTGAAGAAGATGCTGCTACTGGGAAAGGTCAAAGGCTAAAGAAAAAGAGAGCAGCAGAGGCTAAGATGGATAAACAGTATTACTGAAATGATGAATATAAATTTCCAAAAGCAGATACACAGTTGTTGACAAATAGGTCTAGTGTGCTAAAGTCCTTGAGGTCACAAACTTAAGTAAGTGACAAAACAGCAAAATGCAACATGCTGTTAAAATTTTTTATAGGTTTAGTCTTTTTTTGCAATGATTAGTCCTGTGTTCATTAAGTGACGCGGCATTAATTCAAGTACATATGAATTCATTTTTTTGGTAAAAATGAATGTAGCCATATAATGATTACTGCTAATTCAGATGAAAGCTCAAACGTATTGAGAGCTGTGACTGATAACAGTGGAGAAAAATCAACGCTGCGTTACTTGCATAAGCAACGAATGCACCATATCAGCACTGTCCTTGTATACATTTTATAGACAAAGAAGAGAGAAAAGAAATCAGAAATACACCTGTTCCTCAAGATTTCTAAAACTCAATTTTCATACTTATTCTAGCTGAATAACACAGTTTCATGTGCACATAAGAAGTTAAAAAGAAAGGGATTTAAGCAAACAATTTTTATTTAAGAAAAATGATAATAAAAGTTGTGAACTGGACAGTGCAATAGCCAAATTGTAGATGGGAAACTATTTTTAGTTTTTAATGCATCTAGAATAGGAGGCATTTAGTATAGTTGTTCAGGAAAGCACAAAATATAAAGGACTATATGTCCAAAAGTCATAGTAATGAACTATCACCTGCTTTCAGTTGTCTAATAATAACTTAATTGTCTAACTTACTTAATACACTGTAGGTCTTGCCTCATTCCTGTGAAGTAAAACATTAGTATTTTAAAACAATGACTTTTATTTCACCTGCAAAGTAAATTATGGACTACAGGCACAAAGGATCTTCAGTTTTGAAGGGTAGATGTGAATACAAAAGGTCAAAGAAAATAATGTTTATCTGATGAAAATGAGTCAGCATTCTGTTGAACTTCTTAACTTAATGAAAACATGAGAGGCAGACAAGAAAATGCAGTTATTGCCTATGAGTGGATGTAAAAATTCACTTGTATGAAAGCTGCAAGGACAATGAAGTAGCCAAATAAAAAAGAAAAAAAGAAGACAGCACAAAAATGCCGTGACAGTGAGGTTCAAGAAAACTCCTTACCTTTTTGGAAGGACTATATTGTCAGTGAATAGAGGTAGTGGCCTGGATAAAGATGTTGTGATTCACTTATGTTAGTAACCTAACAAAAACATTTCTGATACATAGGATCCTTCATGACATAGCATGCACATTTTAAGCTACTAGGCTAGTCATTTGCAATTTATAGGTTCATAGGTTCATAGGTTGGTACTAGGCTATCGGCCCTAAGGCCTATACAAGCCTCGCCATAACAATTCCCTGGAAATTTTTTCCCACAATATTTACTTCTCTGGGCCCCTGTCTAGCAGGGCGACTGACATGATCCCCGGGGTGAATTTCCTATCTCCCATCCAATCATCAAGGTTCCTTTTGAAGAGGGCCAATGAGGTGCTCTGCTTGACATGTATGGGCAGTCTATTCCAGAGTATGGGGACTCTCTGGGTCAGGAACCTATCCCTCCAGCATGTTTTGTTCATTGTGATGATAAGGTTTAGATCCCTGGAGCGTGTGGCTCTGAGGGATTGGGATTTCTTTAAGTGGAGCATGTCCAACAGCTCAGGGTTTGACATGGCCTTGTATGTTAAGTAGAGATTGCCTCTGAGTAGACGATATGCCACAGAGTATAGCTGGAGTTTTTTTAGACGGTCAGCATATGGCATCTGCTTTAGGCCTGTGATTCTTTTAGTGAGGTATTTCTGTGGCCTTTCCAGCTGTTGCAGATGTCTTGTGAGGTACATACCAAATGGGGCATTATACTCTATAATGGATCTAAGCAGGGATGAGTACAGTGGGACAATGACCTCCTTTTTTCCTGGATGAAAAGCCCTTAGTGATGAGGTGTGCCACATAGAAGGATTTCCTGACTGTTGTGGCGATGTGGTTATCGAAAGTGAGACCACTGTCCACTTGTGTCCCTAAGTCTCTCATCACACTTTCGATGTTTAGTGTCCTGCCACCTATGTGGTAGTTCATGGGTACATGTTTTTTTCCAAAGGGGATGGCTATACATTTCTTGGCATTAAGCTTGAGCCCATGGCTCTGGCACCAGGCATCTGTTTCTGTAAGGCCCTTTTGTAGAATATCCACATCATTTGGGGATTCGATAATGGCTCCCAGTTTGCAGTCATCTGCAAACTTTGTTAGCCAGAGTCCCTTAGTGTTGGCCTGTACTTCAGAGAAGTAGATGCCAAACAAGAGTGGTCCCAGGACTGAACCCTGAGGTATTCCACTTGTCACTTGGGTGGAGCTGGATTTGGAGTCGGCTACTTTTACAGTCTGGGTTCTGTCAGTAAGCCAGTTGGCAACCCATCGAGCGATGTAGGGATTTATGCCCAGCTTAGTAAGTTTATCTATGATTCCAGAGTGGGGGATGGTGTCGAAGGCCTTGGTGAGGTCCAGATAGGCTGTCTGGACCTCCTTACCCTCGTCCACAGCTCTGGAGACTGATTCAAAGAAGTCAATCACATCCAGGAGACAAGATCGGCCCTTCACAAACCCAAACTGGGTGGGGTCCAGTGTCTGGAGGTTGCCAATGTCTTTGTTTATAAGTTCCATGATAATGCGTTCCATGCCTTTGCAGATCAGGCTTGTCAGACTGATGGGATGGTAGTTCTGGGGATCCAAGGTGGATCCTCCCTTGTGGATCGGGATAACTGTAGCTGTGCGCCACTCAGTGGGCATGAAGCCTGAGGTGACGCTATGATTAAACTTGACACTTAGGTGGGGTGCCAGTTCATTTTGTAGTTCATGTAGTACACAGCCTGGGATGCCATCTTGTCCCATGGATGCTGTATTCTTAGCTTTGGAGAGTGCTGCTTCTACCTGTGTGGCTGTGATTATCAGAATTTGGCAGTTTTCAATATTTCGGTCATTTCTTCTTCCTTAATTCATGCATTTGTTTTCTGAGACTACTTGTAAGCATTAACATCAGGAAGGTGACTTGCTCTAAGTCAAACAGTATGCACATGGCAGTGGTTAGAGTCAAACCTATGTTTGTATGCTGGAATTACTAGGGATACATAGTTTATCACATTGCACTGCAACCCAGACTAAACAAAGCATTTCGATTTTGTGAAGCGTATCAGCTCATCTAATCTTACTGAGCACCAAAGAAACACTAAGAACTATAGTAGCTGAAGTAATTGAACCTAAGAACAGCCCTGTAAATAAAACTCTAAATAGCATATTCTCATTCTGTGTAGGCTTAAGCTGTGATTGAGGAGGTAGGGAGAATTATATCAAAAGAATGAGGATAGGAAAATAGGTCTCTGACTATTGAATGATTCATTTATTCTTCCAGTTTTTAGTTTTTTCTTGTTTGTTTGTTTTGTTTTGTTTTGTTTTTTGTTTGTTTGTTTTTTAACTGGTATAGGCTACAAATCTTCCTGTTTTGGATGACCTTGATCTTCTTGAATCACTTACTAAGTTACATGACCTGGAACTAGAGGGTGAGAGAATCAGACATAGCCCTGCAGGATTTATCTTGTTGGTTGCTAGTTAATTTTATTACCATCTATCTATTACTGCAGTAATCTGGACTGGTTTGAAATGCTGCAGTTGAAATCACATTACAGCTGCTCCTGTAACTATGGTTAATCTCAGAGCATGGTCTTCATTCAAATTTCCAAGGCACTACAGATTTATGAGGTTCTCCCGTTCGATTGTCGGCTTGGGTTGGGAGTGCCTTCTGTGTGGAGTCTGCATGTCCTCCCCGTGGTCGAGTGGGCGTTTGAAAGACATGCGTTGAATGGGCATGCCTTCGTTGAAGGCTGGGCATTGGGCTGGCAACTCAACACCATACAAAACAACTGACAATCATTAGCGGACTGGAGTTCCGCTGTGGCAACCCCTAACCGGGAAAAGCCGAAAGACAAACAACAACCTGAAGTATACTTTGGCACCCACAACAATTTGTTATAGAGTGTAAACATTTCTATTAAGTGTATGTTGTCATTTCTCTAAATGTTTTGGGAGCTCAACCACAATTGCTATAAATTTCGAATATTATCATAAGTGTATATATTTGTCATATCTGAAAGTGATTGTATATTCCCTCTGGTGGTAATGAAGATATACATTACTGTATAGTATCTTATATTTCCTAAAAATATTATGTTGTATAATTTTGGATTTGTTCTTTGATCTTGGTTGTGGCTGAAACCATCCCACATACTTGCTTAACAAATAGTAATAAAATGATTTCCAGTATAGTGACCCTTGAACAACAGCACTGCCAGCTTGCTGTCCTCTGGCAACCAGAAGTAAGCGCTCCCAGCCAGTGTAGAACCCTAAAACTAAACTGGTGACTGTGCAACACCATCTGGGGTATGTTTATGAAGAAAAAGGGGAGAATATATATTAAAAAATCAGTAACTTTAAGCCAAGTCCTGACCATGACTTCGGGGGTCTCAGCTGTGAGTATGGTGGATTATCAGAAGTCAAATAATGCAACAGGTCTGACTGAATCTGAATCCCAGGTGTCTCTAGCAGTTATTTTAAATGAGATAAGAGACATGAAGAATATCATCCACCCATAAATGCCTAGTCAGATGTCCTACAGCAGTTAGGAGAAGAGGGGACACAGTTGAGAGCCCCCATGGAAGCCTCGGAAGCAAGACATGATTATATGGAGGCAAGACCCATCAAATTTGAAGACAGGACCCACAGAAAGAATATTAGGTTGGTGGGAGTTCCTGAAAAGCTCAAGGATCAGAACTGCACTTAATTTGTCCAAGAAATTATCGCTAAGTGGATTGGATTCCCTGTATCTGATGTCTTAATTGAGAGGGCTCATTATTCACCCTGGAAACAATGACAGAATGATCCAGGGAGACCTCGACATATTACAGTAAAATTTAAGACATTTGTACTAAAGGAAAAAATCCTTACATTATTGTGCCACAAACTGATTGTGCCACAAAAAGAGACTAGAAACCTAAAATACCTAGGCCTTAGTGGTAAAACACATCTCTTTAAGGGGACTCTATGGGACTTTACATTAAGTATTGAATGGATGGTGTTATGGCTGGAAGGGGGTTACCTGCCAAGGAAAATGTCACAAATTGTATTAATTCCTACAGTGATTAAAACTGTTAATACTAAATACTAATACTAATCATGAGGTAGAGCTGAGCAGGACTAAACAATGTCTCCACTGAGTATGACCTTACATTGCTATCATGGTTCGAGATGCGGAGACGTTCTGGAGTCTTTGTCAGATAGGAGCCTATGCTCCCTCCTCAGAAGCTCTTTAAATATTGTGCACAGCTTATATATCTGTTTTTGGTCACTTGTTTACAGTTTTCATTTGTTACATCAGGTATGAACATTTGTAGACTACAGAGCATTTTCAAGTGTTTTTGTGATTGTCGACTACTAATGTTGAAACTGATGACACAAGGTTTTTCTTTCATTCGAAGCCAATTTAGGCAGGGAGATTTTTTGATGAGATTAGAGTTTGATCCCTTGAGAGAGGGATAACCATAATGTTTAATGGGAAATCAGATAGGTCACTTGGGCTGATCTCTCCATTTTGGAATATAAATGTTAAAGAACTCTATTAAAAAGAAGAGAATTTTTACCTTGATTAAGAAATATAATCCTGAGGTGTTGACTCTACAGGAAACAAAAACACACTCTCTCTCAACTGCTGACCCCTATGAAGGCTGTCCCTCCTCAAATAGTATTCACAGTCCAGGTAACCAATCACATGAATAATCCACAAAGCATGGTCAGTTGCCAAAAACAATTCCAAAAATTATTCCACCAAGCTGTATATATAACAGAGTTTAATAAGACATTCATAGTAACAGCAAACAGGAAACAAATAATAATGGATTAAGCGCTTTCATCTCCCTTCCGGAGACTTCATCAGAACTCTACAGGAAACACAGAGCATTTGAAACTTTGGGAGCATCACGTGTTAGGTGAACAAGCAGCCTATCCTGGAGGGCAAAGAAGGGGAGTTGTTCTTCTACTCCAAGAGATTTTACTTTGTTGTCGACTCATAAATTAATGATAATATGGAGATCAGAAAGGAGTCCCCGTGGACTATGATATTTGCAGATGACATTGTGATCTGTAGTGAGAGTAGGGAACAGGTGGAGGAGACCCTGGAGAGGTGGAGATATGCTCTAGAGAGGAGAGGAATGAAGATCAGCAGAACTAAGACAGAATATATGTGTGTGAATGAGAGGGAGGATAGAGGAATGGTGAGGATGCAAGGAGTAGTGGTGGCGAAGGTGGATGAGTTGAAGTACTTGGGATCAACAGTTCAGAGTAATCATGAGTGTGGAAGAGAGGTGAAGAAGAGAATACAGGCAGGATGGAGTGGGTGGAGAAGAGTGTCAGGAGTGATTTGTGACAGACGAGTACCAGTAAGAGTGAAAGGGAAGGTCTACAAGAAGGTAATGAGACCAGCTATGTTATATGGGTTGGAGACAGTGGCATTGACAAAAAGGCAGGAGTTTGAGCTGGATGTGGCAGAGTTAAAGATGTTAGGATTTGCACTGGGTGTGACGAGGGTGGAAAGGATTAGGAATAAGTATATTAGAGGGTCAGCCCAGGTTGGAAGGTTTGGAGACAAAGCCAGAGAGGCACGATTACGTTGGTTTGGACATGTGCTGAGGGATGCTGAGTATATTGGGAAAAAGATGCTAAGGATGAAGCTACCAAGTAACAGGAAAAGAGGAAGGCCTAAGATAAGGTTTATGAATGTGGTGAGAGAGGACATGCAGGTGGTTGGTGTGACAGAGCAATATGCAGAGGACAGGAAGAAATGGAAACAGATGATCTGCTGTGGCGACCCCTAACAGGAACAGCCAAAAGAAGATGATGATGATGGATAGGTTTATAGCCATTAAAGGTCATAAAGACACAGAACTGCTTACTTTGGCTTAGTTTTATTTACCACCTGGAGTAAAGGTAAGTGAAATGAAAGGAATTTTGTCTACCACTATGACTTTCACAGAATATACTATACTGATCATGTGAGATTGAAATATAGTATGCTTATCAACTAATGAATCAAGTGGCCCTAAGCAAACATGTTTAACAACTCAAGGTAAATAATTGAAAAGTTTTTTAAACAAATAGGTCTAGTGGACATCTGGCAATATTGTAACCCTGGATTGACAGATTCAGGGTTCACTTTCTTTTCAGGGCAACAGCAATAACATTCAGGGATAGATGAGATTGTTATTATTATGGAGAAACAATGTTTGTTAAAATCATTTTATGTAGAATCTAGAACTTTCTCAGACCATGCTTTAATATATTTAAAAGTTTTTTCAGAAAGGCCCGACTATGTGAATAGGCATTGGTACATATATGTTAGATAATATTGGTTTTAGGCATGAGGTGGTCATACATAACAGAGGTTCCTTGCAGGAATGCCAACCAATGATCCTGCAGAGGTGGAACAGATTAAAGGAGAATGTTAAACACTTTTTTCAAAAATATTTTAGGGATAAAAAAATGGAGGATAATCTTAAATATAAAAGAGTATTACAAGAATTGAGAAATATATAGCAATTACCAGCCCCTTTAATAAGAGAAAAAAAAGAGACAAAGTGAATGACTTGAGAAGATAGATACAAGGGCAAATAGATCAAATGTTGATGTTTAAGAGGCAAGCATTAAATAATTTCCACTTTGCTAATAACACTAAAGCTTTACACTGTTTAGCATAGAGGCTTAGACTGCAGAGAGTGGAACATTTGGTTAGCAAGATGAAAGATGTGGAGCTGGCAAACACAAATGGGAATAAAAAGGGTAATAGAGAATTATTACAAAACTTTGTATGCCCTAGGCGAGGATAAAGAATCCCACTTTAGTGAGCTGCAAAATTATTTGCAGAGGGTCAATGTACCTAAGATTAACCCTGAGCAGGTACATTTTATATGCTCTTAAGATAACAAGAGACAAGATGCATTTAGGACATAAGTCACAGCTGGGGGGGGGGTGTAAATCCCTAGGACCAGAGGGTATACCAGTTGAGGCTACTGGGCTAGAAACTAGAGGAAGCCTGTGTAAAGTTAATGAGCCATATTATACAAGGGGTTGCCCCCCAGATTCATGGAAACAAGCTGAAGTTACTGTTCTTTTAAAGAGGGTAAAAATCCCAATCATCCTGACATCTTACTGAGCTATTTTGGTCCTTAAATATGATTACAAAGATTTTATGTCAATTATGGCCAAGAGAATGGCCCATTATATGCCCACGTTGATTCGTCAGGACCAGTGTGGTATCATAGCAGGTAGGAATACATCTGATAATACTCTTAGGACACTATTAATGCTGACAGATGCTAGTGAATCCCAAAAAGACATTCTTGCTGTGGAGGTTATATGTTAAGAAAGCCTTCAATAAAGTCTCCTGGCAGTTTCTTTTTCACACTTTGTAGGTGTTTGACTTTCCGGCTCAAATTGTGAAGCTCCTACAATCATTGTATAATGGTGCTTCTGCTAGAGTTAAAGTACTGATAAGCCTGTCTCCTCCATTTTGTCTATACAGAGACACTGAACAGGGCTGTCCACTGCCCCCTTTATTGTTTTCCCTGTTTTT
The DNA here is from genome assembly GCF_019279795.1 of Protopterus annectens. NCBI lineage: Eukaryota > Metazoa > Chordata > Ceratodontiformes > Protopteridae > Protopterus > Protopterus annectens. The sequence continues at coordinate 1,413,017,318 of NC_056732.1, read as the reverse complement.
GGAACCCTTGGCCCAAGTGATATAAATGGGGCAGCGTGGAACTGAAACACTCTCTGTTTGTTGCTGATGTCTTGCCTTTGTCTTTGTCACCCTCATGGGCATCCTCCTCTGATTTTTGATATATTGTACAAATGTAGCCTGCTAGCTGGTTATAAGGTAAACACAGAGAAAACTAAAGCAATGTCAGTCAATGTGACCTGTGGAAACAACTTTGTTCAGCTATTTCTCCTCCTAGGTCTCCAAAATAAATGAAAATATTTGGTTATATGGGTGTCTGACTCCATTCTAGGCACTGCAGACATGACCTATGAGGCTATGATAGGGAAACTACAGGGACATTTAACAAACTGGAATGGAATCCCATTGGATCTTGACCATAAGATACAGGCACTGAACTTGTTTATATTACCATTGCTACTATATAACTATCAAGCACTAGACTGCCTTCCTGGGACTAGGATCTTCCAGTTATTAATAAAAAGATGAAAAAAATCATTTGGGAAAATCAACACCCCCCATGTGTCCTGGGATAGGTTAGAAATGAACTTGACACTGGGAGGCAGAGTCTTATTGATAGCTGTGGCATTCACCATACTCTGCAAACTTCAAATGTTTAACTTTTTATCTGTATGGAAAGATGTGATTCTAGAGAGGCTTCAGTGTCCAAGGCGCACTTACTGGTTCAAATTGTTTCTGAGTGGTGAACGTATACAAAATTTTCCCTTAAATTTGTTAGATGTTAGATAGGAGATTCTAAAATGTTTTAGATCTTTCCCACTCTCAGATATTAAGGTTATATTGCTGCCTATATGCAATGTTATATTCTCTATGTAGATACAAAATGCCTTGGAGGAGGGTTTGCATATAGAGGCACCCCTAAAATATTGGAATCGGCGAACAAAGGTAGAGCGAGTGCTAACCTGGCAGGAAATTAGAGACTCATATAATCTCCTTCAGGTTTCACAACCAAAGCATTTAGGACTAATTTCAAAATTAAAAACATTAAATTGGTAAGCATTCCTCTCAACTGTACAGATTTTCACAGAATGTCCAGATTTATGCCTCATATTTTGGTCTGTTTTTCATAAAATTGTGGTTTTCTGGCAAATTTGTGGCAAAGCATTGAAGACTAAAGTTACAAAATAATGACAGACATTTGAGTTTCAGACTTCATACCCTTCAGAAAATTCATGCTAATGCAAAACATGTTATTCTATTAACTTTCTAAGTTTGTAAAAGAGTAATATTTAAAAACTGTCCCTATTTGTGGGCCCTTGTCCCACTTTTATTTATAGCTTTGTCCAGATTTCTTGCTCTAAGAAGTTGAAAGGAATGTGATCAGTGCATTTACAGTTAGTAGATCTAAGTGAAATAAATTAGAAATGGAACAGACCATAGGAGACATCTTATGTCAAAATGTGTTAAAACCTTTAACATAACAAAACAAAAACTGGCCTTAAAATATAAGAATGATTGGAAAGATTACTTTCAATATGTATTCCTGAGAGAAAATGGTTTTCTTATCTTTCTCTTTTACTCAGATCTACGCAGGTCAGAAAATGTAAGAGTTTTGGCTGGAAATGCCTTCACAAGTACTTTTACACACCAGAAGGTTAAGTAGAATGTTCCCTAATATGAACCCCAGTTGTTGGAGTTGCTCACAAGGGGAAAGAGGAGATTGGGTACATGTTTTTTATGTGTGTCCTAAGCTAATTGATTTTAAAACTGAGCTCCAAAAACTCCTGGAGGAACTGTTGGGAGAACAGAAACAGATTATTACTTCACTTTTGTTTATAGGTTTGTAGGGGCAGACCTCCTTTCTGAAACACAAGCAGTTATTTTTAATTTTGCTCATGATATTGGTTAAGAAGTGTATTAACACCTTTGTGGAAAAATCAAAAAGGCCCAAACATATCTCAGTTAACTGACTTGCTAGATGAAGCAATGTAATTAGATCCAGAACTAGTGATGGGAGCTAGTCATGTTGGAAAAGGTCATAACTAATGATGCTAGGTTAATTGTACTTCTTCTTCAAGTCACAGGGTTTTAACTGTCATCAGCTTTGATTTCTATTATTAAACCACCAAGAAGGAAAAATAGTCCAGGAAACGACTCAGCCAGTATATCCAAAGAATTTATTTTATAGTACCAACAATTGATGTTCTCCAGCGCCTCGGCATAAGCCTTTTAACAGAGTATAACAAAACTAATTTCTCATTCCTTTATATAGTAAACAACTATTCTAATAAAACAATTAAAAAAACACTTAATTACAGCAGCCATTTCCAATCAAGCTCTCTATTTAACCCCTTAGGGTGTAGAGTGTCACATTTTAAAATAAAAAGTGCTTCTTTCCATTGTAGTTTATTCTTCAAGCACATACCTTTCACACAATGTACTTTTTCCAAAATTGTGCCTGTTAAATTCTTACCATCACTGTTATGATATTTTTTAAAATGAAAGCCTAAAGGGCTTTCTACCTTTTCATTTTTAATATTTCTCAGATGTTCTAAGAACCTGACTCGAAAACTTCTTTTTGCTTCACCTATGTAAAATAAATTGCATTCACATTTGAGTACATAAACAATACCCTCTGTGTTACAACTAAAATTACCATTCACATTAAATTTCTTTCCATTTATACAGTCAAAAGAATTTACTGTTTGGTTATATATACTACAATGACCACATGCTTTAAAACCATAATCAAAAATACATTTAGTTAGTCTGGCAGCAGAAAAAATAAAATAAGCATGAACTAGCATATCTTTAATACTTTTTCCACGTCTATAAGACACCATAGGTTTTTGAGGTAACAATTCACCCAAGCATGGATCTTGTAACAAATGTGTCCAATAAAACATAACAATTTCTACTAATTTCTCTACTAATTTCTTCCTACCTTATCATCCATCTGTTTATTTCCTTCCATTCTAAAAACCATTCACTTCTCTGCATTTACTTCATTACATTTCCCTAGCTTCTTTCTCCACCATTCATAACTTATACTACTCCATTATGTCTTTATTTTTCCCAAATAATTATTTAAAGTATATATAA